>NW_021318932.1:115237-238373 GCF_001605985.2 Dendrobium catenatum
ACTTAGGCTTAACAACCTAATTACTAGACTCAACAGTTGGCCGATGTCAATAATCCAAGATATCATCTTGAATGATCCTGCGATCGTCCAGAATGATGTGATCATGCAATCAAACCTTAATTTCTTTCCTTAATTATCATATTAATTTAGGCATAATTATATTGCATCGTCTAGGACGATGTCTAAAAATAAAGAATACCTAAATAGATGTGGCAGCTGATACTTTTTTATTTAAGCCTATCATCCCAGCCGATATAAGTATCATCCAGGACGACGAGCTTAAAGACGGCTGCCTTAACTAGGATGCCCTAATTAGGGTTTCTATTTTCAGTTGATCGTCTAGGCCGATGTTTGGATCATCCCGGACGATGTGAGAAAAAATAGGAACTCTAAAATGAAAATAAGTGAGCAAGGTTACAAGCAAGTAAACACCCTTACAACCAAAAAATATATTAATGAAAATTATAAATAGAACATGTTCTGCCAAAACTTGAGCCTTGTAAGGTGCACTGTAATCCTAAAATGTTAGTAAACACAGAAAGAAAAATATATTGCAAATACAGGTAGACAACAGAATGTGAGCCAAAATATTTGTTTTTATCAAAAACATAAACTCATAGGATCAAGTTGCAACAAGTCTATTCATACTCTTATGGGTTCCTTCTACTACAAGGTTATTATACTCTCTAAGAGGTCTAAGATGGCTTCGATCTTGTACTCGTTCAGATATCTCTAATTTTTTTTTATTTTTTAAACTTTTTATGGGTCCTTTCTATCTCAAAATCAAATAATAAGGGATATTTATTAGATCTACTAAGCATGTATTAATGATATAATAAAATAAGGATCATAGACTAAACAATCAATAAAAATACTTTTTTGCTTTTTAAAAAATTTATCAAATATAACAAAAATAAAGATATAGAATACAAGTAAGTCTAAATATGCACTTATTTCAACAATATAGTTTAAAGTTATAATATGCATGTTACTTCCCCGACAACGATACCAAAACATGAAAGGATTATGTGCAGCTTGTGTTGGTCTTGAGCTATGCAATATGATTATGCTTAGTTTTTCTTTGATATAAAAATAATGAAAGCCCACTAAATATGTAAGTATAAATGTTGATCATGTAATAAAGTGATAGAAAGAATGTTGATCCCACGATTAAGTGTTCTACTTAATTATAATTAAAGTACTATTATTTAATCTATATGCATAATTTATCCTACTGAATGTAAAATTGATGTTTTTTTTAAGTTTTTTTCACTTAATGGATACTTGTAAGGAAAATTGGATACTAATTGAAATAAAATGTTTTGAACTAATAAATATAAAATAATATAGTTTTTCTAATCTTACTCTTAATTTTAGATATGGATTAGAGCATGTGTATCCCATGATCTTTGTAGAGCATATAGGGGTGAAAAGGGAGATTTATAGCCTTCCTATAAGTATACTATCTCCATAGAACATAAAAGGTTTAATATTCTATATCTAGGTATGTTAATATTCCTCCATAAAGATAATACATTACACTTGTTATTAACAATATACATGCTAATAATTTGCATTAAATTAAGAATGGGAGATATTGAAAACATCTTATGAAATAATTTAAAGCTTAAGAGCCTATTTTAGTGCTTGTTATATGTTTACAACATTAGCTTGAAACTCAAAGATCTAGCCAAATATTGATAACTTAATAAAAACAAATTATATATTAATTAATGTCTTTTATTACCAATAAAAATGTGTTGTTTTAATTATTTTGTGCAGCTAAAACTAAAAAATTGACACAGATTCTAAGGAGCTCTAAACATCTTGACATCTTACAATACAAAGTCGTAGTACTAAATTCAAAACTACCAAGGCTCTAGTTCACTTTAGAGGCACATCGGCACAATTATTTCAAGCGCCATAGTACCATTTGCCAATTTTATGTTTTACTATAAATAGTTGTTGTGTTATGTTTATAGAAGAGTTCAGTCACTTGTATAATTTAAGTACTTTTTATAGTACTTCTCTAGTTCTTTCTTAGCATAAAATCTAAGGGAGGCTAGGAAGTGCAAGATTCAATCATTTAGAGTGTTTAACTAGTATTTCTTGAATTAACTCTATAAGTTAAAGGGAAAAGGTGAGTTTATAAGATACTTTGATCATTCCTGGTGATATCACTCTCTTATATTTTTCATTCTTCCATGAGTTTAATGAAAAAGAGTTTGCTTACTATTCTTTATATGTCTGGCTAATTCTCATATTTTTTATTGATAATATAAAATGGATGTAGAAGACTAATTAAGACTCTTGTTCTATAATCCATTTAAAGATATTTTCAATATAATCTCACTCTTTATTTAATACACATGGTGGCCTTATTTATTGTTATAACTTAGTGTGATGTATAGCCTCAATGGAGGAATGCCAAAATAACTAGGAGTATTGAGATATGATGTTTTACATGCCTAGACATAGGATGTAAAATATTATAGATACTTAAGGAGATATTATAACAATAGGAGGTTAGCATATAACATTTTCACCCCTACAAGCTCGATAGAGATCTATAGACTCATATGCTCTGAATCATATTATTTTGAAGAGTTTCATTAGGAAATATACATAATTTATAATCATGAATACAAAATACTTTAATTAAATATTTTATCAAATATTTTTTACTATTTTATTCAGTCATAGAATATAAAAAAATATTAATTTTAATTTAGTGGAATAATTAATGCAATTAGAGTAAATAGTAGTAGTTTGTTACAAGTAAAGCATACTTTCTCGTGGGTTTGAAACTCTACGATATCTCATTATTATTTTATTTAGCATGTATACTTGTATATGTTAAGTAGGGTTTATTTTTATTTATATCAAAGAAATGCTAAGCATTTTTTAGGGGTGATAGAGCCATAGATTTTATAAAATTCAAAAGTTCACTCCATATATCCCATAAAGTTTTTGGCACTATTGCCAAGTAAGTATTTTTCTTTTTACAAATTTTTACTATATTGTTGAAATTTTGCATAATTAGACTTACTTGTATCTTTTGTTTATTTATTTTATTTTAGTTTATTTGCCCATTGCATATTCATGGTAGCATGCTTTATAGACAAAGAAATGAACTTTTCTTGTTTGTGCTGAAATAGAAAGAACCCTTTCAAAATTTTGAAAAACCAAAAAGCTAGTGACATAGCTGAACCTGTATTATATCAAGATCAATCTAGAACTCCTAGGGATTATGTGAACCTTGTAGTAGATGAAAATCATCAGAGTATTAATAGACCTACAATATAAGATAAAAATTTTGAATTAAAACTTGCCATATTTTAAATGATTTAAAATTCACAATTTGGGGAAACTCCTATTGAAGATCACAAGCCAATTTCTTAAAAATTTATGCAATATTTAAGTATAATGATGTTAATAATGATGATAGTAGACTTAGATTATTTGTATTTTCATAAGAGATATAACTAAGATGTAGTTGAATTCTTTATCCTTAGGCTCTATAACCACTTAGAATGAATTGGCTCAAAAATTTCTTATTATATATTTCCCACTTTTAAATAGTGGAAAGCTTAGAAATTATATCACTTCTTTTACTCAATTTCAAGGAAAATCGATTTATAAGAGTTGGGTGAGATTTAGGGAAATTCTTAGGAATTGACATCACCATATTTTAATTGATTGGTTGGTTATTCAAAAATTTTATTTTGAATTATTAAAATCTCTTAGTGCTATAATATATGCTGTAATTAGAGGATTTTTAATGTCGAAGCCATTTGAGCAAGCTTATGAATTCATAGAAGAGATGGCTACTAATAATTTTTAATGGCCTACTAAAAGGGTAAATCCCAAGAGAGTATGAGTAGTACATAAATTTGATTCATTATCAATTTTGACTATACAAATTCAAGAAATTCCTATGAATTTTAGCACAATAGAAGAAAATACAGAATTAGGAATTGAATTATCTATACAACTCGAGGACCATAAGTTAATTGAAAATAATTGTGTGCAAGGATTGAAAATATTAATTTGATTGGAAGACAAAATAATCCCTACTCTAATTCATATAATCCAGATTTGATGAATTATCAAATTTTTAATTGGTCAATAATGTTGCTGGGAACAATCAATGAAATTCTAATAAAAATAATCAATGAGTAAATTGGAAAAATCTCCAATAATTTATTGTTAATTCTAGACATATATTTAATCAAGTTAATCAAATGAATTAGTTTGGAAGTAGAAAATCACTATTGGATGATATAGTGATGAAATTAGGAATTCAATTATAAAATTAAGCTGCTTCTATTAAAAATTTGGTAACCCAATTAAGTCAGCTTGAAATTTTTGTTAGTAGTATACCTCTTAGATCATTGTCTAGTAATACTGAAGTTAACCCAAAGAAAAAGAAGAAGATCAAAGTGATAATCATTTTTAGATTGGTAGCAATGTACCCCAGCCAAATTGAAAAATCTAAACAAGTCTGGCTAAAGACTATAAACATATCATTGTATGGGAGGCAACTTATATTTATGTTTAGATTGGCATGTTATTTATTTGATTTTTGCATGAGTCATGCTACATTTGTTGTTATTTTTATCCTGTTGTATTCTAATTATATTTTAATAATTAAATTTATAAACAGAATTTAGGTAATAAGAGTGAGTAAAACATAATAGCACCACAATACTGAGTAATTAAATGCTGCAATGCTACTCTCCTAAGTGTTGTTACTTCGAAAACAAGTGCTGCGGCATTAAAATCTCAAAAAAATGCACATCTTGTTCCATCATTAGCTTAGTTAGTTAAGTGCCTCATTTTAGCAACGCAGTGCCTAGTTTTTCTAGTCAAAAGCATGCTTCTTCCTAGTCAAAAGAAGTTGTACGAGTATAACTTTAATTATGAAACTTTTTTAAGCACCACAACACTAGTAAATGATGTTGTGGCACCACTTTTACTTTCATTATTATTATTTTATTAATAGTTTTTTGGTGATTACTAACATTAATGACACAACGCTTATTCCACAATGGTAGCAAGTTCTAAGGTAATGTTTCAATATTTTAAACTAGCACTATCGCACCATATGGCTTGGATTTCTATAGCACTTTTTGGTTTGACATTTTGTCATTTTATTCATGAATTGATCTCATGACACCATTTCCCACAAAGCTGCAGTGCTTGACCAAGTTATAAAATGGGGGACCTCTTTTTTTCATTTCATTCATAGCATAATAATTCCTTCAAACTCTTCTCCTTTTTAAATCTCTCTAGCTTGATGGCCCCAAAGATGTTTGGAAAAAATAGGGCTTCTTCCTCTTACATTAAGTTTATATTCATATCTACTAATGCAGAATGTAGATTTGTCAATTTAGTAGTGACAAAGCAGCTAATTCTAGAAAGGGGTTACAAATTCATAGCCACCAAATCATGTAAATCATTTCCAATAGAGGTTGGGAGCATTTTTATGAAATGCCTTTTGCTACAATTGTTAATATGGTTAGGTTTTTTTTTTTTTTTTGCAAATGGAAAGGAGGCTGTGGAGAATATATGTTATGATAGGGGTAAGTGGCTCTTTTTTTAATTCTAGGGTATAAACAAAATTTACAAACATAGGGACTTTAAATTTGATGAATGTATAACTTGTTTTAAGGCACTTATAGATCCTTAAGATATTATGATTATGCTGTGTGGACCCAATAATAAAACAAATTGAAAAAGATAGAAAATAAAATTATCAATTTTCCTGCCACAAACTTAACCCAAATCACTAAAAGATACAGCAGAGCCACAAAATCTTTGTCGTAGAGCCTGATTGTCATGCGAGGGATGAAACACTTGCCATCGATTGTCGGATTCGGAGGATTGAATCGATATGCCAAGTCACATGGTATCTTTGGCATTATTGGAGTATATGCTCCTATGTCACTTGCTATTTTACATCTTTTATGAATGTTCAACTGGCCCAAACTCAGCTACCATACGTGCATTGCGGGAGCTCGCCGCCCACATCTTTGCATTGACCCTTTGGTTCGCCGGTCGTATGAGTTGGCTTACTCTTCGATATTGTGTAACTAGGCCACCTGATTATTTTTTCGCAACCAACATTCGAAGGCACAGGTAGCAAGTCACCTTATTTTTTCAAGGCCAGGCACTATTTCATCTCAGCTCATTTTTTGCCCAGTAGAAACATTAGTATGTACCCGTGATTGAGTCCTTTTAAACTATGATATTCAAATAAAGTATTCCATCAATGTTGGGAAATTATTTTCTCATCACTTAATAAGTGTAAAAAATGTATTATTTAATGTGTTATACTTTCAGAAAAAATTTGTTGTGTAGAAAAAATACAAAAAGGACATAAAATTCTAAGTCTCATCTAACATTGCAACATCGGACAAGTAAATGACGTAGTTCCATCAAAGGCACTGTCAAAGTACCATAATATTGATATTGTGGTGCCATATTCTCTATTTAATAGTAATGTGCCATCAAAATGGTCAACTTTGTAGCACCATGCTTTCTATCTTCCAACACCATAGTGTCACAATTTATAATGCCTCAGTGTCAAAATTGCCCTTCTAGTACCAAAGCATTTGAAAGTCAACAACACTGCAGAGTAGTCGTAGTAACTTCTTAAGGACACAATATGTAAGTGAAACAACATGACTTTTAGCTAAGTAATTGATCCATGTTAGCAAGCATCGTGACAGAGCCAAAATCGTAACATAGTAGCATTAGTTCATTTGTTGAGCATAGTAGCACTAATCTTTTAAGTTCCACAATACTAATTGCCTACTTTGTGTTTTCCTATAAATAGACATTGTGTTATATTTTTAAAGGAGTTCAATCACTTAGATAATTTTAGTATCAGTCAGAGTGCTTCTCTAAATTTTCCTTAGGGTGACAACTAAAGGAATTTAGGGAAGTACTTGATACCATCATTAGAGTTTTTAGCTTATATTTATGGAAACAATTCTATAAGTAAAATGAAGGAATGTAGATGAGAACCATTGAGCCATTCTGGTGATATCTATCTCTTAATTGTTTTTCTTTCTATCATGCTATCAGTGAAAATGAGTTTGCTTTAATTCTGCTTCATATTTGGCTAATTCTCTAGTTTTGGATTAATGATGTAAATATCATATGTAGTAATAATGAGTTTTTTTATTATTTAAATGATTAAAATGATGTTTTTAATATTAATATATCTTAATTTAATGCATATAGTGGACATAGGTGTAGTTAACATTATGTGTAATATAGAGCCTAAATGGAGGATAGCAAGCATAACCATGAATATTTTAGTATGCAGCATACCTAAGCTTAGGGTATGAAATGTACTAAATTCTTAAGAAGATGATAAAATTGTAGGAAGTTGATGGATATCCTTTATCCCTACAAGCTTGACATAGATTATGGGATGTATATGCTCAAAATGACATCACAACTAAAGAGATTCATTAGGAAAAAATATTTTATTTATATCCATCAATCCAAAATGTTTTATTTATATAGTGTATTCATTATCTTTATTTAATTTTATTTAAGTAATTGAAACTAAACAATAAACATTTTTATTTAAGTAAGATAATTTTATAATTAGAGTAAACAATAGTATTTGATTACTCAAAAGCATACTTCCTCTGGGTTCAACACTTTACTCTATCATTTTATTACTTGATTTGACACATATACTTGCATATATTATGGGTGGGTTTATAACTTTTATATCAAAGAGGACCTAAGCATTATTAGGGATTAATATAGCTCTAAATTATTTCATAATTTTATAGGTTACTCCATAACCCCCATAGTTTTTGGCACCTTTACCGGGGAAGTGTTTAATTTTTTATAAAATTATAACTATATTATTTAATTAATTACATAATTAGACTTACTTATATTTTTTATGTGTTATTTGTGATTGCATATTCATTATTGCATTAGTTGCTGTCTAAAATTATTTTGCATTATATTTTAAGATAATAATTAAAGTTATAGTCTAAATATTAGTGCATTTAATTATCTTCATAAAATATTCACTACCACAGTGCTCAGTCATTTAAGTTGAAAAGTGTCCCCTACCAAAAGTTGAAAGTACATTATATGATTATAACTTTAATTATTAAAGTTAAGTGAATGTCATGGCATAATTATCGAGCACTGAGACATTATAAGGCATCATAAATATTTCACTTATAGCACCACAGTGGTTCACTGACATAAGCATCACGACATTGACATGTGTCAAATGTGATGGAGGTGGTCCTTCCCAAAGCGATGCTTTAATTTCAAAAAATTAGCTTCGTTGTGTTATGTGGCTTGAACGACTGCAGCGCTTATCGAGTAACCATTTTCTCATTTTGTTTTTGCATTGAGTGTCGTAGCACCATATCTTATAGTGACATAGCACTTCATCATGTTATAAATAGAGGAACATTTTTCATTTCATTTAAAACCTTCCATTTCCTTCAAATTATTCTATTTTCATTGAAATCTTCTCTAGAAGGAATGACCCCTATGATGTTTGGTAAGTAGAGATCTTCTTTATCTTCTGATAAGAGCTAATTTATTTTTGTAGATGCTGAAACTAGATTTATTGATTCAATGGTAAACAAACAAATGATTTTAGAATGAGATTTTCATATTCCTACTCCACCCATCATACCAATCATCTCAAGTAGAGGTTGGTAAATATTTGATGAAGAATCCTATACTGTCATTATGACGCTCATGAATTTTTTGCAAATGAAAAAGAGGTAGTGGATAATAAGTGTTATGTTAGAGTTAGGTGAATTTCCTTTGATTTTGTAGCCATTAATAAGGTTTATGGACTTAATTTGATGAGTACAATGCCTTTATTAATACACTTATAAATCCTGATGACTTCTTGAATTACTTGCATCGACCTAATAGTGTAGCATATTGGAAGAAGAATGATAATAGAATTATCAATTTCCTTGCCTCTTTTATCACCCAAACCTGCAAAGCTTAGCATTATTTCATTTTTGTCCAATTGTTGTCTAGTCGTAACATTAGTGAAGCTACTCATGACCATACCCTTTTTAAATTACAAAATTTAAATGGGGTATTATATTAACGAGGGGAACTCATATTTTCATCCCTTATATACATCATTAGAGGTAACACATTTGTTGGGTTTGGTCACACTTCTCTTATTTATGCTTTGTGTGTAGTAGCTTGTGTTAGGGGGGATCAAAATAAAGAATAGTTATTTCCTATTCAGATTTTCACAAATAGAAAGATTTTGAGTTTTAAGCAAGCAATAAATGATGAGGAGGAATGTGATTTCAGTGAGACTAGATTATCTAGTAGACCTGGTAGCAATAGTAGTAGGAGGAGTACTAGAGCTCCAAAAACATTAGGGGTGAAGGTAGTTGATCTAAGGGGAAATAGAAGAGGTGACTCAATTTTGTGAAGTATCTGGGGATTGGCAATATGAGATGAAAATGAGGATAGCTCATAACATGGACCAACAAGAGTAGTATTATAGATATACTTCATATTTTAATGATGCACTTATTGGTATGTTTAAGAGTAACCCTTTGTGGAGCTTTTTTAGCAGCGTGAGTTTCCCCCTGCACCTACCTACAGATCATTTGTGCGGCAACCTAGAGAGAAAGGTCATCAGGATGATAATGATGATAAGGAAGAAGGCCCTGATTCAGAGGGTTGGGGTTTTTTTCTTTCTTTTACATGAGAGAGGGAAAGAGAGTTTGGAGACTACTTTTGTTGGGTTGCAAGTTTATTTTATTTTGATATGTTTTAATGGATAGTCTGACTGAAGACATAAAACTTAGCGCTTATGGGAGGCAATCCACTTGATATTCTATACAAGGTGCCTAGTGCACTAGTTATCTTGTAACCTATGTTATGCTATGTTAAGTTATGTTAACACATGTTTTATATGCCTTTTATCATCTATATGAAAGCATGTGTAGTATTAATTATTTGTGTTTTTTTATTTATATTTTATTAAATTTCCCTTCATACTTGCTATAACTTTTGTTTTCTAACTATTTATTTAAACTTAGTAAAAATAGTAAAAATGATAACTAAAAATTATTTAAACCTAGGATAATAATAAAATCCTAGATTGTAGTCTAAGTGAACACTATTTATACTTTATAGAGTGGAAAAACTAATAATTAACTAACTTAGATCATTTAAGTTTTTGCTTTAATTTAAAATCATAAGTTATAACTTTATTTAATTAATTTTAAAAGTAAAATGAATAATTAGAATTAAAGATTAGATATGACTAGATTAAAATTAGAAATCATAAACAATTCAAATTTGGACTTGTTAATCTTATTAAATCCATTCATTAAATTAATTAAGATTGTAAGGGGTTCAAAGAAAAAATTGATAATCAAAATTATTAACTATAAACTCCATTAAAAAAAGAAGAAAAATGTGAAAATAGTTCTAAAATTAAAAAAAATGAGATGAGTGCATCCACAAATTGGTATCAGTCAAAAGCTTAAAATTCGATTATAATCTATTACTTAAATTCATAAAGGACAAACTAGAAAGACTACTACAAATGATGGTGAACTAATAAAAGTTCAATTTTAACTACTAAAATATCTAATCATTAAACTACATTATTCACTTTAAAATTTAAAAAATAATAACTAAATCTATAACCTATGAATTTAAATTAAGCAATAATAAGGATGACTAATTATTTTAATTATAAATATTTTTTTCAAACTAGAATTATAATCTTGCTCATTTTTATTACTTCTAGACCATGATGTATTACTCTATGAAGAAAATAATGTGATTAAATTATATGAAGCAAAGGTGTAATAATTAATCTTAATGTGATTAAGTTCCTTCAAAATTATATGAAGAAATCAACGTGGCAAGCTTACACTTTGAGTTTGGAGATGTTATCCTATTTTAACGACTTCAACAAAGTCATTTTCCATCATACTTCAAGAAATGTAATAGTAGCCGATATGTGTGCTACTTTGGCTATAGAAAATATTTTTTGTTTTGATTTATTTTCTTATGCTAACATTTCTTCTTCTTTGTGTAGCTTAATAAAGAAGGAATGTGATAGTTTCTTTTCTTTTAATAGTTTGTAATAAGTTTATATTTCATTAATGCAATTTGCAGTCTTTTAAAAAAAAAGACAATGATGTATTATCCTAAATTTTAGAAATTTTAAATTTTTAGTTTTTACTTTAGTTAATCATTATATGAGAATTGCAATATTTTTATTTTCTTGAGAACAAGCAAGAGTTCAAGCTAGGGAGAATTTGATAAGTATAAATAATGTATTATTTTATGTGTTATATTTTCAGTGAAAATATATTTTTTAGTTATGTTGTGTAGGAAAAATAAAAAATGGCACAAAATTCTAAGTCTTCTCTATTGATGGGGCATCAAACAATTTAATGCTACAACGCCATTAAAGGAACCACCGGAGCGCCATAACATTAACATTACGACACAACCTTCTTTGTTAGACAGTTTCAAGGTGTAAAAATGGTTGGCTTTATAGCATCATTCTCTATACCTTCCAGTATCATTACTTCACAATTTATAATTCCTCGACACCAAAATTTCCCTTTTGGCACCATAGTGTTCAAAAGTCAACAGTGCCATGATATAGTAGCTATAATTTCCCAAGTACACGACCTATTAATAAAATGAGAGAATTTACGTTATTTTTCAAATTTACTCGCTCGCGGTTCTTCCGTCTCATTTTGCGGAAGGAGGTAGGCATGGCGGCGGATGGCCGCCGCACTAATCTGACATCGTCGGAGTCCTTGGAACTTCGACATCTTCAAGCAGCAACTGATCGTCAAATTGAAATCGATCGTATTCGTCGATCCAGGAGAGAACTTGTCATTTCAGAAAGATTGTCTGAGAAACATGATAAGTCATCGCTGGTAGGAGGTAAAGGTAAACAGGTAATTGCGGTAGATCAAAATTTCTCTCCAGTTCAGGAGGCTTCCTCTTCAGGATTGAGGATTTTTGTGAATCGATTTGGGAATTCAAGTGCAATCTCTGTCCCTGGTAGCAACATAAACGCGAATTCCTTAAATTTGGTAAACAAAGAAATTCAATTTCCTATCAAGTCTCCTGGTTCCACAGAGAAATTTACTTCCACGCATCACCGCAGTGAAAATCTGAAGGGAAGACAATTTCAGTTGGATTCTAATTCGGACTTAAGGGAAGTCAGACAATGTACTTCAGCTGATTTAGGAGGTTGCAATGATAATCCTCCTCAAGCTGGTAGGGAAGGAAGTATTACACAGCAGTTCAAATCATCCTTAGTTGACAAGGGAATATCATTTGCGGACAAGGTTACTGGTGTATTGCCGGAGAAGACAAGTCTTGAACAAAAATCCAGGAATGGATTGATGAAACCTTACATCAAGTTGAATTTCAGAGAGGAAGATGTTTCATTGTCTGAAGATGGTAAGGCAGTGAAACTTTGTGAAGCAGCTGAAATTACCAATGCTAATAGATTGCTGAAATCATTGGTAATAAAAATATTTGGCAAGGATTTACCTCCACATGTGGTGGCATGGGAAATTAGGAAACAATGGAATAAGTTGGGCAAATTCCATTTTACAACAATTGGTGAAGGATGGTTTTTATGCTCTTTTGATGATCTTGATTCTATGGAGGCAGTGCTATCAGGAGGACCCTGGTTCGTAAATGACCACATAATAGGCATGGAAAAATGGAATCCTGATTTCTCAACATCATCCTTAAAAGGTTTGACCTCGCCAATATGGATCAGAATGCCACACCTTCCTCTACAGTGCTGGGATGAAAAGAATATTTCAATTATTGCTTCTAGGATCGATATTCCGCTTATGTTAGATTGTAATTTATTCCAGTGGGGAAGGAGAGAATTTGCCAGAATATGTGTTAGAGTGAAGATTGACGAGAAGCTTCCGGTGGGTGTTTGGGTGGATAGTATTTCAGGAAGATTTTTTCAAAGAATTGAATACGAAAAAATTTCCTCCTTTTGCTTCCATTGTGGGAGGATTGGTCATGGTGAAGAGGTTTGTAATAAGAGCAATTATGAATCTCAGGTAACTATCGTGGATAGCAAAGAAGATGGAAAGGGTGGTAATCTTGCTAATGAGGATGAAAGGTTGGAAACTTCTTCATATGGACCTTGGGTCATGGTAAACCGTAAGAAGAGCAGAAGGATAAATCAGATTAAATTTTATGATGAAGATTTGAATAGAAATGTTTCAAAGTATAAAGTTCCTCTCAAAAAAATCTATCAGCAGGTTCAGAAGAGGAACAACCCATAGAAAGCTGATATGGATACAGGAGATAAAAGTTTTCAATTAACGGAGGGAGAAGCTAATCAGAAAATCATGAACAAGAAGGAGGATGTTCTTAACAAAATAATTGAGCTGGAATTTAAATCAGTTCAAGGAGAGGATGTGGTGGAGATTCAAGACATTATTAAAGTGAAAAATCCTGAAAACTTTTCAGCAAATAATTCTGTTACATTGGAAGGTAATCTAGTACCAGATCCCAAAAAGGCTATGGCGGGTTGCCTGCAAACTCTAGTAATTCAGGAAGAATTGCTAGCGAACTCAGGTATTCCCATTTCTACTGCAGATAGCATGAATAAGGCAGAAGCTCAGAGTATGGAGAAAAATGTTTTATTATCAGAGGCTACTATGGCAGATTCTTGTATCGAGGAAGGAGAAATTTTGGAAAATTAATGGAACAGCAATGGTCTTTTAGACAACCCAGTAAAAGACAGAATGCTGATGAAACAAAAATCCAAGAAGGATACTTCCACGGAATCTTCAGGTAAAAAGAAGGTTAAATTGCTTAAAGAGCTTAAATCCTTGGGTTCTTCAAATATCATTGCTCAAAATAGGAAGTTGGAAGGAGGGAAAGTTAAGAAGATTGGGGGTCCTACCCTCACTCTTTTACAATGACTTCCTTGATTTTTTGGAATTGTAGAGGGGCCAAGAAAGTTGAGGCCGCTCTATATCTCAAAGATGTGGTAAAAGACAATAATACTTTGTTTATAGGCTTGTTGGAAACAAAGTTAAACTCAATTGAGAAATCCCAAATTTTAAACCTTTTGGGGAAAAATTGGGAATCTTTTGTGGTACCTTCTGAAGGTCTTTCAGGCGGATTGATGGTTCTATGGAGAAAGGATATATCAGAATTCTCGGTCATAGATTATTCTTCACAAGCAATCATTGGTAACTTAACAATCCTGAATAAGGGTTGTTGGAAGGTGGCATCGGTTTATGCAAGTCCTAAAGCGGATTTAAGGAAACAATTATGGGAATGTTTGGAGAAACACTGCTCTGTTAACGATCATATGGTGATTGGAGGAGATTTCAACTGTGTGCTCTCTCAGGAGGAAAAAAGAGGAGGAAAGAAATTCATAATGTCTCAAGGAGCTTTGGATATGAAGAATTTCATGATTCATAATGATCTCCATGAAGTTAAATCAATGGGACCCAAATACACTTGGTGCAACAACAAAGATGGAGGGGCCCGAATTCTAGAGAAATTTGACAGATGTCTTATTAATTCTACGGCTTTGAATGCTATTCATTTGGCTCAGGTGAAACATCTTTCAAGGTTAGTTTCGGATCATTGCCCAATCCTTTTAGAAATCTTCAAGCCTTTTGAGTCTTTCCGTAGAGAGATTCGCTATGAAGATGTTTGGTCTTCCTACTATGGAGCTACTGCTTTGGTGAAAAATGTTTGGAATAAGAAATGTGAGCTAGATCCGTCCAATTCTCTAAACTTAAAATTCAAAAGGACCCTAAGAGCTCTCTTCTTCATGAGTAGAGCAAAGTTCAAGAATTTGAACTTAACAAGGGATATATTGAAGGAGGAAATTTTTGAGATTCAAGTGGAAGAAGAAAATAGTGGTCTTTCCATAGAAAAGCTAAATTTACTCAGGTTCAAAGTCAATGAACTCAATGTTACATTGGCTAGGCTCAATGCTTGGTGGAGGCAGCGGGCTAAAGCAAAATGGCTAGAGCTTGGTGATACCAATTCTGCTTTTTTTCATGCATTTGCAAACTCAAGAAGGAATCAGAATTGGATCAATCATATCAAGAATAAACACGGTTCTACGACTGAAATTTTAGCCGAAATATAGGACATTTTCACAGAATTTTATTCTCAGAAATGGAAGTTTAGAGAATGTCTTTTGGAAGGATGGCCAAATCCGGTGAATACCTTGGGAGAAGATGAATGCAAATTCCTGGAATCAGAGTTCACCATGAAAGATATGCATGAGGCATTGAAAAATTCCGGTTCTAATATTTCTCCAGGCTTGGGCAGTATCACTTTCTCATTTATCAAAGATTTTTGGTTAATTATTAAAGAAGATGTTTGGAGAGCTGTGAGCCATTTTATTTCTTCTGGTAGTATGCATCCCTCATGGAAAGAAACATTAATTATTTTAATTCCGAAAGTCAAGGATCCACAAGATGTATCCAACTTTAGACCTATTAGTCTTTGCATGACTATTTACAAAGTGGTAGCTAAAATGTTTTTGAATAGAATGGAAGGAGCTATTCATAAAATCATTTCAGTGAAACAAGCTGCATTCATTAGAGGTAAATCTCATCAGAACATGTACTCTTAGCTCAAGAAGTCTTCAACAAATTCAGATACTCTAAAGCTAAAAATGGTCTCTTGACAATCAAGTTGGATATGGAGCAAGCCTATGACAGCATGGGGTGGAGCACTTTAAGGCAAGTACTTACCAATTTCAAGTTTCCTATCAAATTTAGAGAACTTTTAATGCAATGCATTAGTAATCCAAAATATTGCATTCTTATTAATGGAAATAAATCAGGTTGGATCAATGGTAAATGTGGATTTAGACAAGGATGTCCTTTGTCTCCATATTTATTTATACTTTGTTCTCAAATTTTGTCTGATGCTTTGAACCAGAAGAAGAACTATTTCGGTATTTCCATGGCTCCTAAAGAACCCAAAATTTCACACTTGCTTTATGCCGATGATGTCTTAATCTTCTCGGAAGCCAATGTGAAAATTATTAAGGAACTGAAGAACATTATTTCACTATACTGCAAGTGGACAGGTCAAAGAGTAAACCAATCCAAATCCATGGTTATTTTTGGTAAACAAACTAGGATTGGGCTGAAGAAGAAAATTGGTAGAATTCTCAATTATAAAACTGTTAACGAGATAATATATCTTGGTGTAAAGTTAACAGTTAGAAGACTGAAAAAATCTGATTTTCAAATCTTATTGGAATATGCGGCCAACAAACTAAACACTTGGCGAAAGCACTGTTTGTCTTTGGAGGGGAAATTAATTTTGGTAAAATCGGCTTTCCTAGCTCTTCCAATGTTCTTATCATCTCTCACATTGGTTCCTACAAGCATTCTCAAAGAATTTGATAAGATGTGTAGAGGATTCTTATGGAATAAGAGTAATGGTAATACTGGATTGCACTATGCATCTTGGGAGCTACTTTGCAAGCCTAAAGAGGATGGAGGCCGTGGACTTTATTCAGCAGTCTCTAAGGTAAGACCTCTTCGTGCGAAATTTGATTGGGATTTCCTCATGAAGAAGGACTCAGTGCTTTACAAGATTCTTAGAAGCAAATATGGTATGAATATATGGAATGAACCGGTGAAGAGTGCTAGTTTAGCTACTTGGAAGATTATCACAACAGGTGTTGTATCTCTTAAAAACATTGTGAGATGGAATATTTCAAATGGACAATCTATTAACTGGATGTTCGATGCTTGGGTCCTTGACAAAAGCTTTTCTAAATGGCCTACATTCATTAATATGTTAGAGCCGTCCAACTACAGTTTATGCACTTTTATTGTGGAAGGTAGATGGAATTCAAATCTCTTGCAAGTTTTTTTTGGAGAACCACTTGTGGAACTTATCAGAAAAATTCCAATAAAAACAGACTACTACAGTGACCATTTGGAACTTAAAAATAACAATTCTGGAAAATCGATCGCTGCTCTGTCATCTGAAGCCATATTAGATCGGAAAACAGAGAACAACCTGTGGAAATGGATGAAATATTTAAAACTGAATCCTAGAATTGAACTCTTTTGGTGGAGGCTTTATAATGAAGCGTTGCCCACAAATGATTTCCTAATGAAAAGGAAAATACGAGATTATTCATATTGCCCGAGAGGATGTCAGGAAGAAGAAAACAAGTGGCATATTGCTGGCAGCTGTACAAAAATCATTAAGGTGATTAATTTGCTTAATACTTGGGGTTTTCAGGTCCCTTTTTTCTCTAACTTCAACTCATGTTTGGAGGAGCTTGAGAGGTATGCAAAGAAAAATTCTTTTTCAGCTAATCTTTATTGTACAACTATTTTTCTAGTTTGGAAAAGTAGATGTAAACTGATTCATGAAGGAGTGGAAGACTCAGATATATTTATAGCATCAAATTCTATCTCTCTAACTTCGGTGAGCAAATTCATTAATACTCACTCGGGCAACTGGGATGTTAACCAGCTTATGCTGTCTAATTCTTGGCATCCTCCTCCACCCGGATGGATTAAAATTAATGTAGATGCTGCACTCAAAAGCAACAATATGGAAGGAGTCGGCGGAGTTGTTAGAGATGAGAAAGGTCGGTTTTTACTTGCCTTTGGAGCTGACTTTGTGCATTGGGATATTTCTCAAGTGGAATTAATGGCTATCTTCTTCCTTAAAAACATTGTTAAATATTGGATGTTTGAATATCAAGGAGTGATGATTGAAGGTGATAATTCTAATATTATCAAAGCTCTCCAAATAGGATGGAAGAAAAGGAAGAATAAAGACATAACAGATGAGAGGTTGGCTTTTCTTAATGACTTCAACCTAGTTCTATTTTCTTTTTGTAGTAGAAATTGTAACAAATTAGCAGATATTTGTGCTAATTTGGGAGTCTATAACTCCTTTACTTGGTTAGATCTTTGGGATAAAGACATTCCTCCTTCATTCTTGTCTTGCTTGAAGGATGAATGCGATGCTTTAGGTTTGTCTTGATTTGCTTGTTTCTTCCTTCTTTTTATTTTTAATGCAATTGCATTTCCCCTAAAAAAAAAAATTGATCCACATAAGTGAGCACCGTGGCAGAGCCAAAATTGTAGTGTAATAGAATTGTGTAGTTAATTTAATTAATATATTGGTCATATGTGTAGTTAAAATTATGTGTAATATGAATCATAGATGTAGAAAAGTAGGCATAACCAAGAATATTGAATTAGTATACAACATACCTAAGCATAGGATATGAAATGCACTAAATTCTTAAGGAGATAATATAAGCATAGGAAGTCAGAGGATATCCTTTATCTCTACAAGCTCAATAGAAATCTCAGGATAGATATGCTCTGAATAACATCAAAATTAAAGGTATTCATTAAGGAAAATATGTTATTTATATATTTATCAATTTAAAAAAAATATCTATATAGTGCCTTCATTATCTTTATTTAATTTTATTTAAGTGATTGATTCTCCACAACAAACATCTTTATTTATGTTGGATAATTTTATAATTAGAGTAAACAGTAGTAGTTGATTGTTGAAAAGTTACTTCCTTTTGGATTCAACACTTTAATGTATTACTTTATTAGTCGATTCAACACGTATACTTGCATATATTTAGGGATTGATAGTGCCCTCAATCATTTCACAATTTTATAGGTTACTCCATAGCCCCCATCATCACTCATGTACATGATTAGTGATACCACTTCTATTGGATTAGGATACCCTTTTCTAACTTATGCTTTATGTGTTGTTGTGGGTGTAAGGGGGGATCAAACTAAAGAATAATTATTCCCCATTTTATCCCTTACTAAGAGAAAAATTTTAGGCTTCAAGTAAGTTGAAATGGAGGAGATGGAAGGAGACCTTAGTTAACTTAGGATATCTGAGAGGCCCAACAGCAGTAGTAGGAGTAATAGGACTACTAAGACTCTGGGGGTAGTTAAACATAAAGAGAAGATGGAAAAGGTAACATAATTTTGTGAATATTCAAAAGATTAATAGCTTGAAATGAAAATAAGGGTGGCTCATTGTATGAATCATTAAGAAAAGCATCACATATACAATACCAACTTCAATGATTCTCTTGTAAGAATGCTCAGAAGTAGTCCTTTTGTGAAGCATCCTGATCAGCTATAGTTTCCATCTACCCCATCATATGATCCTTTTGTGTGGCGGCCTTCCAAGAGAGGCAATGATGATGAGGAGGAAGAATACACAGTATGTACTAATTAGGAGTTATTCTTAGCTTGAGGAGAGAGAGAGAGAGAGAGAGAGAGAGAGATTGCATGCTACTTTTATTTATAACATAATTTTATTTTGATTAGTTGTGGCTTAGATAGCCACTAATGGTTAGAGTGGTGTCATTAGGGTAATAGTTATCTTGTAATCAGTATTTTGTTTTAGTTATATACCAAATATTTTAGTTTTTTTTTATTATTCATATGAAAACATATGTTTTTGTTAATATTTATGTGTGTTATTATTTAAATTTTATTAGATTCTGCTTATATTTTTACATTGCCTGTCAATTATTTATCTACATTTTGATTACTCAATTAACTCTAATTAAAATGATGATTAAAAATTGTGTAAAATTAGGATAATCATAAAACCTTATATCATAATTCAAATGAACATTGCTTTATAGTTTATAGATTAGAAAAACAAATAACTATCTAATTTAAAACATTTAAGTTATTAGGTTAATTTTTATTCATACGTTATACCTTTATACATTGACCTTTGAAATAAAGATGAATAATTAAGATTAGAGAATAAATATGGGTAGATTAAATTTGAAATTCATAAGCAAACCGAATTTGGAATTAGTAAACCTATTAAATTCATATATTAAACTAATTAAGATTGTAAGATAATTTTAAGAAAAAATTGATATTTAAAATTATTAACTATGTTCTCACAAAAGTAAGAAAGAAGAAAAAGATGTTGAAAAGAGTTCTAAAAAGAAAAGTAAAGAAAAGAAGAAAAAAAAGAGTACAGTTAAAAATTGGTATCAATTAAAACTTTAAAATTTAACTACAATCCTTTTCTTAAATTCACAAAGGCCAAAATGAGAGAATTAATACAAATAATTATGAACTTATAAAAATTCAATTTTAACTCTAAACAATCTAATCACTAAGCAACATTATTCACTTGAAATTTTTAAAAGTCAATAATTAAATCTATAACCTATAAATTCATATTATGCAATAATAAAAATGACTGGTTAAAATAATTATTAATATTTTAATCTCAAACTATAACTTTGTTTATTTTTACTATTTCTAGACCAAAAAGTAGTATCATATATTTTAATAATTTTAAATTATCAATGTTTTTTTTTGGTTATTTTATAAATCAGAATTATATATTTCTTTATTACTTGCATAAGGATAAGCAAAAATTTAAGCTGGGGATAATTTAATAAGTGTAAATTATTTATTGTTTAATATGTTTTTTTTTTCCAGTTAAATTGTGTTGTTTTAATTGTTTTGTGCAAGAAAAGCTAAAATTTTTACAAAAGTTCTAAGGAGTTCTAAGTGTTGCGGCATCTAAAAATATAACACCACAGTATTACCTTTAATATCATTGAGGCATTAAAATTTTGACATGGTGGTGATGAGTTCTCTATTTGGAAGTGATACGGTGGTAACACAAACAAAACATCGTAGCATTATTAGGACTATATCATTAGAAAACAGCTTAGCACATCGGATTCTCTATTTTCAAATGCGAAGGTGCCATAATTTCTCATATCTTGGTGCCATTTATACACTTTAAGGACTGCAATGATCCAATGTCCATACCACCGTAGCATTACTGTTACAACTTTGAAGAGACATATTTTATCAGTGAAAATACATAATAGTTCACTAAGTAACTTATTCATGTTAGCAAGCACCACTGTGGTGCAAAAGCTTCAACACTAAGGAGCTAATTCACTTTAGGGGCGCTGTGACACCATTATCTGAAGCACTGTAGTTCCAGGTGCCATTTTCATGTTTTTTTATAAATAGATATCGCGTTATATTTATAGAGGAGTTCAGTCACTTTTGAAATTTCAATATTTTCTAGAGTACTTTTCTTATTCTCTCTTAGAGAAAAATAAAAGGGAGGCTAAGAAGTTCTACAATCATTTTGAGTATATAGCCTATGTTCTAAAGCAACTCTGTAAGTTAAAGAGAGGAGAGTAGATGAGATACTCTGGTCCTTCTTGGTGATATCACTCTCTTGTTTTTTTCATTCTTTGATGAGTTTAATGAAAATGAGCTTTCTTGTTATTCATTCCATGCATGGCTAATTCTCTTTTTTCGGATCAATGATATAAAATGGATGTTGAGTACTAATTAAGACTATTGTTTTACAATCTATTAAAAGATATTTTCAATATTATCTCACTCTTTATTTAATGCACATTATGGTTATATGTGTAGTCAAAACTTAGGGTTATATTTAACCTTGATGGAGGATTCAAGAATAACTAGCATTATTGGGATATGATGCTTTACATGCCTAGACATTAGATGTAAAATATTCTATGTTCTTAAGAAGATATTATAATTGTAGGAGGTCAGGAGATATTATTTTTACCCCTACAAACTTTAAATAGATCTAGGGACGAATATGCTCTAAATCAGATTATCTTTAAGTGTCTCATTAGGAAAGATATGCAATTTATAATCTTCAATCTAAAACATTTTAATTAAATATTATATCAAATAATTTTACTATTTTATTCATTGATAGAATCTCCAAAAATATCAATTTAATTTTAGTAGGAGAATTACTATAATTCGAGTAAACATTAGTAGTTTTTTGTAAATAAAACATACTTATGAGTTTGACACTCTACTATATCACTTTATTATTTAATTAAGAACTTATACTTGCATATATTAAGTGAGGGCTTATTATTATTTATATCAAAGAAAATCTAAACATTATTTAGGGGTGATAAATCCCAAGATTTTATATAATTTAAAAATTCACTCCACTATTACAACTCAAGAATCAAGATTGAGATTGTGATTTTTGATGATAGCAAAATATTATTATTATGATGATTTTATTATTTCTCCTATCATATATTGGATATTTCTATTTGTTCTTTATATGTACTAACATTTCACAACAATTATATAATACTCCAGATCACTGAGAACTTCAAGATAGGATTTCATGTAATAGAGTCTGTATAAATCTATTTTTATTTTTTGAGTATGAGTAAGTGTGATTGTAATTGAGTAATCATGCACACACACAGGAGGAGAGTGGAAAATTTTTTTTATGTATGATCATACTATATGATATCTATTTGTATTGTATGATTTGACATAATTTCCCTCCAGAATATAGTTAATCAAATAATGGCTTTAACTTTTGAATTATTTTTATAGTATGATGTCAAGTTGTATAGATGACTGACAGAGTATGAAATTAGATTCATCCAAGATCAAACCAAATTAACACATTTACCTATGAACTATTCATATAGTATGATGTCAAGCCATGCAAATGATTGATAGAGTAAAAAAATAGGTTCATACAAAATCATACCAAATGATTACATGTGTTTTTGAACTGTTCATACAGTATGATGTGAATTCATACAGACGGCTGACAGAGTACCAAATTTGCTTCGTACCAAGTTGTACCAAACAAACTCATTCATTTTTGAACTGATCATATAGTACGATGTCAGGTTATACATATAATTGATAGAGTATGGAAATTAGATTCATACAAGATCATACCAAACATAAATATTTATTTTTAACTATTTATATAGTACAATCTAAATTCATACAGATGACGAACACTGTATGAAACTAAGTTTATCTCTGTTTGTACCAAATAAAACCTTGATTTTTTGAACTATTTGTACAATATGGTCTATGATTGTACAGTATGAATATAAGTCGATTTACCTGAAAATTTTAGTTTTTCAATATTTTTTTATATATTTTCTATATAAAGAGTCCTAAAAACTATCAAACAATCCTTTGCTTTGAATTTCCCTTAAGAGGGGCCTTTTGAGAGTGTGTTTGGGAGAGATTTTGTGAGTGAAAAGTGAGAGATCAAGTGAAGGGGAGTTGTGAGGGATTCACAAGGTTGCCCAAAGTGAGGATTTATTTGTTTTCTTCAAGTTTTTACCCAACTTCTTTGGAGGCTCTTGAGAGAAGATCTTAAATATTGGATCAAGGTTCTCTACCTTCATTAGGAGGGTGAAAAAGGATGTGTAGGTACTATTCCTTCACTAAGAAGGTGAAAAAGGATGTGATGGTACCCTGCCATCACTTGGAGAGTGTAAAAGGTGACGGTTCTTTACCGTACTGGGTTGGTGGAAGAGAGTTTGTAAGGGCTTCTCCACCTTAGTATAAGGGAAAAAGGAGAGTCATTTCTATTTAGTACAATACCTGGAGAAGGAGTCTCCATGGAGTGAACGTAGGTCAAATTTGAACAAACTACTATAAAATTTAGTGTTCTTCTTTTGCTATCTATTTTTACCGCATTTTAATTTTTGCATTTAAACTTTTATGGCTAAAAAATCCTGTGATATTTATTTTCTTTAAAAAATTGTATATTTTAGGATTGTTGATTCAATTTTCTAAAAAGTTTTCAAAATCCAAGAATTTTTCAATATTAACCAATTAACCCCCCCCCCTTCTTGGTTAGCCTTGGGACAATTCTATAAAGTCCAATAACCTACACAAACTTTTATCCACAACCTCCATCATAACACAAGAAGTAAACTCATATTCATTCTATTCATATAATAAAAAAACATTTATGAGAATGGATAAGATAAATGTTACCTAAAAGGATCAATTGATATTATCCACACTCCTACATCCTCAAACAATAGGATCTCTTAGTAAAAGTATCTTAATTATTCCTAACTTCCCTTAAACTTTACTCTAAAGGGAACTAAAGGGAGAACAAAATGAGGAAATTATAAAGTATAAAAATCCATTATAATGTATAACACGTTATAAAAGAATTTAAAAAATATATATTTATATAAGTGCAAAAATGGACTTATGTGTCGTGATGCTTGATAAGGTTACACCATGACAATAGAAAATGAATTAGCACCTCAACATTATAAGGCTTGCTCTATTGTGATGCGGGGCTGACCAGACATGAGTAATGGTTAAACTAGTGCATCTTTTGGGTGAATCTATGTGGCTCTTCATTTTGACAACTACTCCATCCTAGAGCTATAAAAGTTGAGTGTTGCAATGCTTAAAAGTATAATTCAATGCTACAGTGTTTCAATAATTGGCATGCTGGTGCTCCTTTTTTTAGACTTTAGTGTTATGGTGTTGATTTCTAGCATGGTTTCTTCGAGAAGTATATGGTGCTGACCTTGACTCCATCAGGGCATTGATTTTTCCTTAAATTCCTAAGTGGCCAGCACTGCAATATTAAAAATAGGTGCTGGGTGTTTTAGATATTTGCATTGTAGAAATTAATTAGTGGGTGTTCTGACACTCTTTCAATACTTGTGAATTTTTTTCTTCTCCTGAATATTTCCTGCATAAATACAACTAAAATTTATACTTACTAAATATTTATTATTAATTGTGTATTGTCTTATTATACTTTATAATATATTTTTTTTTTAATTATTTAGTAGCACTATACTCCTTTTGTTTTGCTCTCTTTCTCTCTCTTTATGATGTCAAAGGGGGGTAATTAGTTGCTTATGTTATTTGTCTTTTGTTAGTATAATGTTTATTTTTTCTTAATGGAGATTTATTTTTTATTTTTTCATTTTTACTATTTATTTTAATAGAAAATAAATCTTATTGCTTCTTATTAATAATTAGCAGGCATATATGTGTGTGTTTTTGTGTGTGTGTGTGTGTGTGGGGGGGGGGGGGGTTTTTTGTTCTATGAAAAAAAAAAGTACTAACTTGAAATAACCAACAACAATCATAATCATAAAAAAGGGAGAAATTATTGAACCTCGTGAGCCTGACCTAGTGTTTTGATTATTAAAAATATTATTGGTTTTATCATTTATAATTCTTTGTATTATATATATAGCTTCCTTTATATGATGCTAATATTTTAGCTTAGCCAAAGAAAATGAACTCAAGAAGTGTAGCACTAAGTTTAGTACGAGCTACATTCGAGGCTTTATCAACGTCTCTTTTGCTTTGTTTATGCTGCTTCTTCTAGTGTTACACAGAGAATATATTAGAAAGAGGGTCATATCATAGTGATTTTAATCAAGTTATTCATTGTAATAATGAGAGTTCAAATTTGTAATATTGTGCTTCCTTTGTTTATGCTACTTCTTCTAGATTTGTTAGAACAACTTTATGGGACCCAATTTGTCAGTTTCAAACTATTTATTCTCTTCCTTGGATTATTGGAGGATATTTTAATACCATTGCTAGCTCATCTAAGCATTTAGGGGGCTCCCTCCCTATTTATCAATCTATGGAGAATTTTAATAACATGATCATGGATACCAATCTTATTTATATTGGCTTTTTTGGTGATAAATTTACTTGGCACGTGGGCATTTATGGCAAAAACTTGATAGTGTTTTATTTAATTACTTTTTGTTGCATTCTTTTGATTCTACTAATGTGGAACATCTAAGAAGGACCCTCTTGGATCATTCTCCGCTTCTTATTAAAATTAAGCTTAGATTGAGAGATGTGCCTTCTCAATTTAGGTTTCAGAACATGTGGTTACTGCATGAGACTTTTATGAACATGGTTAATGATAACTGGATCGCCCCTTTACATCCGGACAACAATATTTCTGGTATGCATAGACTGTGGTATAAAATAAAAAGACTTAAATTTGTTTTGAACTAATGGAATTATAATTATTTTAAAAATCTTTTTTCTAATACTTTAATTATGAAGGATAAAGTTAACTCTCAGGAATCTCAATGCCAATTATTCCCTTATGAGGCTAACTTTTATCTTTTGAGGGAAGCTAAAAATGAGCTTAATAATTTACATGCTCAAGAGGAAATGTTTTGGAAGAAGAAAGTGGCTCTTAAAAATCTTATTGAAGGGGACAACAACACTAAGTAATTTCATGCTTTAGTTAAAAGAAAATGTAATATTAATTGCATTCATAAAATTCAGCATGCTAATGGTTGTTTTTCTAAAGATGACACTGAAATTGCTAACTTAACTATTTTTCATTTTCAGGATCATCTTAATAAAAATTTTAATCCTTTAACTATTCAAAATCCTAATCTTATTCCGTCTCTTATTTGTCATGAGAATAATGTGTTCTTGTCTAAATCCCCTTTGTTGGTGGAGGTTAAGGATACTACTTTTAGCATGAATTTGGAGTCCGTGTATGGGCTTGATGGCTTTACTTCGAAGTTTTTTTCAAAAAACTTGGAATAACATTGGTAATGATTTATTTTATGTTGTGCTTGATTTTTTTGATGGAAATGTCATTCCTAAATTTTTCACTGCTACTTCTATAGTGCTTATTCCTAAAAATAATTCTACTTCTACTTGGAATGACTTTCATCCGATTAGTCTTTGCACCTTTTTTATAAGTTGTTATCTAAAATTTTGATGAATCGCTTATCTACTTTGTTTCCTAATGTGATTTTGCCTTTCCAAATGGGTTTTGTTAAAGGTTGAGCCATTGCAAATAACATTATTTTGGCTCAAGAGTTTTGTCATGATTTGGATGCTAAAGTGAGAGGTGGGAATATTATTTTAAAACTTGATATTGCTAAGGCGTGTGATAATATCGCTTGGACTTTTCTTTATAATATTATGAGGTTATTTGGTTTTGATTCTAAGTTTATTAATCTCATTAAGATTTGTATTGATAGTCCTTATTTCTCTATCACTGTCAATGATAAATCTCATGGTTTCTTTAAGGCTTCTCATAGTCTGAGACAGGGTGATCCTATTTCTCCGGCCCTTTTTATTATTGCGGCTGATTGCCTTTCAAGAGGTCTGGTTGATCGCTTTGAAAAGTATCCCAGTTTGTATTTTAAAACTTTGGATGGTTTTCATATATCTCATTTATGCTTTACGGATGATTTTATTATTTTTACTAATGCCTCCTTAAATAAAATTAGTAAGTTGTTGAGGTTTTTTAAACATTTTGAATTGGAGAGTGGTTTAGCTCTTAATCAAAACAAATGTGGTTTTATTCCTACTAAGAAAGTTTCTTTCGATCGTATTCTAGCCATTAAAAACTTGAGTGGTTTTAGTCATTTTGGGTTACCATTAAAGTATCTTGGTGCCCCTCTTTATAAGGGTAGGAAAAAATTATTTCTTTTTGATGATTTAATCTTGATTGTGCATAACAAGATTTTATCTTGGGATTTTAACTTTCTTAGTTTTGGTGGTAGATTAACCCTTATAAAAAGTGTTCTTTGCTCTATCCCTGTTTATAATTTTAAAACTTTACTTCCTACTCAGGCTATGTGTTATAGGCTTGAGAAAATCATTAATAAATTCTTCTCGAAAGGGACTAGTAATAGTTCTAAAATACACTGGTTGGCCTGGAATAAATGTTGTGGTATTTTGGAAGAAGGGGCTTTGGGTTGTAAGTCTTTCAAGGATTTGGTTTTGTCTTTCTCTTTTAAGTTGTGATATAATTTTAGAGCTAATGTGAGCCTTTGGGCTAAATTTATGAATATGAAGTATCGTGGGGAGAAACACCCCACCATTTGCTGTTTTAGTAAAGGTAACTCTAAAGTTTGGCAGTGTCTTTGCAAAGTTAAATGGGCGATTCAGTCGATTATCTGTTGGGGTCTTGGTAGTGGTAATATTTTCTTTTTGCAGGATCATTGGTTGAATGGTAAGTCCATTGATTATATGCTTAATACTTCTTCCAATTCTTGTGTGAAGGTTAATTATTTTTTCAACGATCATGGTTGGGATTTGAATAAGCTTTCTTTTATTTTTCCTAGTTTTATTGTTCAACAAATTCTTTAGACCCCCTTAATATGAATACTCTTGATATTTAAATGTGTTCTTTAAAAGATGCATGGTATTCCTTTAGAACTACGAAAGAAGCTTCTATTATTTTCAAAATGTTACGACATCAAAGTATTCCTTCTACGGTTTCTATTTTTGTTTGGAGACTTTTACATAAATTCATTCCTACGAATGATAATTTGAAGAAATGTGGTTTCATTCTTCCTTCTAAATGCCAATGTTGTTATCACTTGGAGAACATGCACCATATTTTTGTCTCGGGGCCTTGTGCAGTTAAAGCCTGGACTCATTTTGAGTATATTTTGCAATTAAATTGCTTTAATGCTAAGTTTTCCATTTATGCTTTATTCAAGTGTTGGTTTCTTAATTCCAAAGGGAATATCAGGAATGCAAATTCTTCTCTCATCCTTTGGTACTTATGGTTGGAGAGGAATAATTCCCGCTATAATGGCGAGGTTATGAATCCTCAACGGATTATCCAAAGGGTGAAAGATAAGATTAGAGATCTTTTTTTTGCTAAGCTTATTAATGCTAAGAACATCAATAAGTATCATAGTGCTGCTTTTGATTTTGGAATTAATCTTGATGTGGATAAAAGTCACAAGGTTTCGAGAAGTATTCGGAGGCTTACTCCTCCTGATAATTTTTTAAAGTTAAATGTTGATGGTTCTTTCAACAATTCTAAGGTTGGTTGTGGTGGTCTCATCAGGGATTCTAATGGTAATTTTATTCTTGGTTTTGCGGGTCTTATTTACAATGGTTATATTACTATTGTTACTACTTTTGCTATCCTCTATGGTTTAATGTTGTGTTTATCTCTTGATTACATTAATATTATGGTGGAAGTTTCCTCTTCTTATTGTATCCAATCCTCTACTTTAAGGAATGATAATTTATGCTCTTCGAATTTGTTTTACATGAGGAGGGATATTCAATTATTGATGAGTAGGCTTAATGTTTTCTTTTTGGCTATTGAAGGAAATGGTAATGCTTGTGCTAAAGCTTTGGGTAGTTGTGGTTAGGTTCTAGACTATATGCAGGATTTTTATTTATCTAACTTGCCTATTCCGGTTAGGGGCCTGGTTTACTTGGATAAACAGTTTGTTCCTTATGTTAATTCTTAAGGTTGTGGATGGTTTTTTTGGGTGCTGGGTTCTTCTGGCTGGAGCCTTTCCTTTTTTTATTTCTCTGGTTGAACTTCTGTAGTTTTTTTGTTGGGCTCAGTATGCTCAGCTGGTTATGCTTGTTTAAGTTTCATTTTGAAGATGAGGGTGTGCTGTTGGACATCGTTATTTTTGTGTGGGCTTTGTTTTATCTGGAGAGGCTGCTGGCTCTTTCTCTTGGATGTTTAAGTATCTCTATGTGATAGATGAGGGTGCTGTCCGGTTGAAGCCCATTTTTTTGGTGGGGTTTTTCTGTAGCATGCCCGGTTTGCTGGCATTTCACGGGATGCTCGATTCAGTGAGGATGGTTTTACCAGGTAACTCTTCCTGCTGCTTAGACCCGCTGTATTTTTTTGGCTGTCTGTTGTGTTGATGCAGGTGGATGGATTTTATTCTATGGATACTGTCTTCCTTTCCTGAGATTTCAGCTACCTTATATTGTGGGCTGGGTTTATTTTTTTGGTACCTGAACCCAGGAATTCTTCTCGGCATGATCTTTTTACTAGTTATAATTGGTTTAACATCTGTGAGACTATTAGAGAATATGATTTTTGGAAGGTTTGTATTAATCCTGGTGGTATTTGTGATATTCATTACTGTGATAACCGGTATTTTTGCAATTTTTACTGCCTTTTCTGTGTTTTTGTTTATTACTTTATTTTGGCGAGGTTTTGCCTTGGAGGTGATCGTGTTGTTGAATGAAGCTGGTGACTTGAGGATCTAGATAATATTTTTTATACCTTTATGGCTTTTTGGGTGCTCGCCCTTGTGCATCGTAGAATGTACCTAGGATTTTATGTACTTTTGCTTAGTAGGGAATTCAAGCTCATAGGCTTTTTTTCCTTTTATTTTTGTACCGCTTCAGAGCAGTAGAGAGCTTGAATTCCCTTTAAGGACCTTGTAATCCTTGGTTTATATTAACGCGTAGAGCCCTCCGTGGGTTTCCCCTAAAAAAAAGACTAAGTTTAGTCACGAGTTGTAATAAAAGAGCTTATAATTTTTCTTTTCTTCAGTTAGTTTGTCTTAGGTGAATGTTGAAAAGCACACACACACAAGTATTGAGAAAATTGAATACTTGATTTTCTCTTTTAAATCACATTGTATAATCCAAATCATCATGTACGATTATTCATTTTAAAAATTAAATCATGTGTTTAACTAAATTAATTTTTTACACAACTAATCAAACTATATAACTTATAATCATACAGGACAATCATACTTTCTAATAAAGCCCTGTCATTAAATCTTGGTTACCAAAATAAGGAAAATTCAAAATTTGAATTTTGACCTAATATTACTTTATGAAATATTTCATACTGTATGATCATTAATGAATGTGCCCAAATTTTTTCCATTGATTAAGGAATTGAATCATGACTAAATCTTGATTAGAGATTGTACTGAATGATCCAAGTCGTACAGTTAGATTAAATAAAGACCTCACTTGATGAAACCTAATATATCCTAGATGATCCCAACAACAACAACAACAACATCAAGCCTTTATCCCACTACGTGGGGTCGGCTACATGAATCCTTTTTCTCCATTGTGTCCTATTAAAAGTCAAATTTTCATTTAAATCTAAAAAACAAAGGTCATTCCTAATATTTTCTAACCAAGTCTTTTTAGGTCTACCCCTGCCTTTCTTAACATAAGTCAAATCTAATACCTCTACTCTCCTAACCGGGTCATCGGAAGGCCGCCGTTTTATGTGACCAAATCATCTAAGGTGACTCTCTCTAATCTTATCTTCTACTGGAGCTACTCCAACCTTTTCACGTATATGCTCATTTCGTATCCTATATCTAAGGGTAAAGCCACTCATCCACATGAGCATCCTCATCTCTGCCAGACTTAACTTAGTAATTATGCTTCTCTTTTAATGGCCAACATTCAACACCATAAAGTAATTGCAGGCCTCACTACCATCTTATAGAATTTCCCCTTAAGTTTAAGGGGTACATTTCTATCACATAACAAGCCCGATGCATTCCTCCACTTCAACCATCCAACTTGAATTCTGCTGATAATATCCCCATCTATTTCACCATCACTCTGAAAAATAGATCCAAGATATCTAAAACGTGTACTCTTATTAATGACTTGATCGCCCAAAATCACAATCCCCTCACTAGGTCTATTACTACTAAAATTACACTCCATATATTCCGTTTTAGATCTACTCAAGCGAAAACCTTTAGACTCTAAGGTTGACCTCCATAATTCAAGTTTACCTTCAACTCCCTCTCTAGTCTTATCAACAAGAAGAATATCATCAGCAAAAAGCATACACCAAGGTACATCTTCTTGCAAATGTCTAGTGAGAACATCCAAGACTAAAGCAAAAAGATATGGGCTTAAGGCTGATCCTTGATGTAACCCAACCGAAATAGGGAAATACTTGGTCAATCCACCTTGTGTTTGAACACAAGTAATAGCTCCTGCATACATATCTTTAATGATTTGAATATAAGCATTATTAACCCCTTTCTTATATAGAACTCTCCATAGCACTTCTCTTGGAACTTTATCATATGCTTTTTCTAAATCAATAAATATCATATGTAGATCCTCCTTATTTCCTCTATATTTTTCCATCAAACCTCTGAATAAATGTATGGCTTCCATAGTCGACCTACCCGACATGAATCCAAATTGATTTTGAGAAACATTAGTATCACGCCGCAACCTATGCTCCATAACTCGCTCCCATAGTTTTAAAGTATGACACATTAACTTAATACCTCTATAATTCGCACAATCTTGAACATCACCTTTATTCTTAAAAATAGGAATTAACACACTCATTCTCCACTCATCTGGCATCTTCTTAGTCTTCAAAATAGTATTAAAAAGTTTAGTAAGCCAAGAAATCCCTTCATCTCCTAAGCATTTCCACACCTCTATTGGAATATCATCAGGTCCAACAGCTTTTCCACCCTTCATTCTATTTAAAGCCTCTCTAACTTCAGTTTTACTAATACGCCGATAAAAACAGAAATCTTTACTTTCATTTAGGGTGCTAAGGTCACTATAGTCAATCTTATTATCACAATCTTCATTAAAAAGTGTAGCAAAATATCTCATCCATCTTTGTTGAATATCATCTTCTAAGAAAAGTATTTTTTGATCTTCATCCTTAATACACTTCACTTGAACTAAATCCTTACTACTCATATCTCTTTGTTTGGCTAACTTATACATATATATTTCTCCCTCTTTAGTATCTAATCTATTATATAAATCACTAAAAGCTAATGCCTTTGCATCGCATATTGCTTTCTTAGAATCCTTACGAGCCACTTTATATAATTCCCAATTATCAGAATTTTTAAAATTAAACCAATTTTTATAACAAAGCTTCTTATTTTTAATTTTTTCTTGCACATTAGGATTCCACCACCAACTATTTTTACTATTAGGAGCTTTTCCCTTTGATACTCCAAGCACATCTTTTGCAATATTCTTAATATCACTAGCCACTTTCTCCCACATAATATTAGCATCCTCATGCACAGACAAAATCTTAAGATCTAAAATCTTACTCACAAAAATATTTTGGTTAATATTCTTTAAATGCCCCCATCTAATCCTCGAAAAACGTTTTACTTTATTTTTTATTTTATGCCCCTTTATCTTAAAGTCCAAAACTAATAATCGATGTTGGGTACATAAATTTTCACTCGGAATAACTTTACAATCTTTGCAATCTAAACGATTTAATTTTCTAATAAGAAAATAGTCAATCTGGGTTGTACTATATCCATTTTTATAAGTGATGAGATGCTCATTCCTTTTCTTAAAAAAGGTATTAGCAATTAAAAAATTATAAGCTAAACAAAAATCCAATATGGTCTTGCCACCTTCATTCGTCGTTCCAAATCCATGGCCACCATGAATGCTTTTAAAATCATCTACCTCTCTACCAACATGTCCATTTAAATCTCCTCCAATAAAAACTCTTTCTTCAAGAGGTATATTTTGTATTAATTCTTCCAAGTCATTCCAAAAATTTAATTTAGAACTCATATCCAAACCTACTTGAGGAGCATAAGCACTTATAATATTAACAATCTTATCATCAACAACAATCTTTAAAGCTATAATTCTATCTCCAATCCTATTAATTTTTATAACATTATCCTTTAAACTCTTATCTATAATAACACCTACACCATTTCTAGTACGACTCCTACCCGAATACCAAAGTTTAAATCCTAAACTATCAATTTCCTTAGCCTTATCTCCAACCCATTTAGTTTCCTGAATGCACAAAATATTTAACTTCCTATGAATCATAATATCTATTAACTCCATTAATTTACCTGTAAGGGAACCTATATTCCAAGTTCCTATCCTAATTTTAGTATCATGGACTAGCTTCTTTGCCCACATCCGTCCTTGATGTGGGAACCCTTGCCTATTTAACACTGCACCCGGGCGCCGGTGCAGCGGCCCTTGCACACTTGTCACTGTATTCAGGCCATACAGCGCGTCGCTTCCAGGGGACGCCCTAGCATTAACACAATTTCTTAAAGGATTCATGTCATTATTGTTCGACAAGTTTTACGCTGGCTGTCGACTACCTAACGCAACCCTCCACTTTTCTCATCCAGGACTTGGGACCTGGCAACGGCAGGACTTGGGACCAGGACTTGGAGCCCACAATTCTCCAATGAAACTTTATTGTTATGACAAGGCAATGATAAGTTTAACCAGTATTTTTGTCCATCATGATAGAACCAATCATGTTGAGGTTGATTATCACTTTATAAAGAAAATACTTGAAGCAAGAATTATATGTATCTCTTCTTTTCCTATTTTTCTGCTTACGGTAGATTTCCTTATAAAAGGTTTGTTTAAATCATGGTTTGGTTTCCTCATTAGCAAGTTGGGATTTTTTTTTCGACTTTGAAGTGAAAAAGAAAGAAATGATGAATGACATCCAAGGGGTTGCAGGTTGAATTAGGAGGAAAATAGAAATATTCATTGCCTGATGAGAGTTTCTGTGGAAGGAAATTAATGAATGCCTGTTACAATTAATTAGAAGTTCCTTTTTAATTTGTATATTGTTCTCTGCGGCAAGCTATTATAAAAGTTTGATGTTTAAGGATACTAAATATGCTATAAATATTGTATTTTTTTTCCTAATTAATAATAAATACAAAAATCTCTCTCTCTCCCCCAACTTACTCCTTCAAATTACATTTAAATAAGATTTCAAATGCATATATATATATGTACCTGAGTTAAGTCACTATTTAATTGACAACTAAACTTACACAATTTTCACAAAACAAATACCTTACCTCTCACACTTTCATTTTTAAAACATATACCTTTCATTTTCACTTTTCAAAGCCCACACAAATCAACTCTCAAAACATACACTCATCAATGCAACTTACTCTTCACACGTATACATATCACCTTTTCCAAAATCATTCATATTTTTACTTTTTACTTTTTGAAATACACACTCTTTAAAAAAATCACATATTTCTCATTTCACCTTTTAAAGCACACGATTTTCACCTTTCAAATATCACATAATCACTTTTCCAAATCACACAAATTCCATTTTTTACCTTTTCAAAACTCACACAAACACCTTTCTCAAACAATACCCTTTACATACTTCTCCTTTCAATGCAAATACATCTCATTTTCAAATAAACACCCAACAAACTATTTTTTAACACATACCACTTTCTCCAGTACATATACATTTCCCGCAAAATCAAATATTTTACCTTTCATCTTTCCCGAACATCATTCTTTAAAACCTACACTTTTACCACATGATTTCAAACAAATACATAACATTCCAAATTTCAAGAAAGCCATCATTAGTTATGATTTTCTAAAACCAAATATTCTTTCATACACTTCTCTCAAGATATAAACAAGAATATAATATCTGACTTTGATAAGAATAAATGAAACGATTTAATTGCAAACTTATTCAAAATCGCAAATGAGAAACTAATCATCCTAGATTCTTGATTTTAAAAATCATTACAAGTATACATCAATATCATTCCTCCATGAATAATTAGAACTTTCATTAAATCCTTTATTGACAAAAATTTCATAAGCAACCAAGAACATGGATGCAACCATTGTTTGTTTCATAAAAAAAATGCCGAAGATAGAACAAAAATATAATTATTCACAGATTACAGAAATCTGTTAATGAAATGACTCAAGCAAGCAAATTAAAAGAAAATCTCCTTTGATTTCCAATTAAGAAAACTTGAACCCTTCCATATCTTTCTAATCAAATCAGTAGGTTAATGATAAAAATATATAAGAAAGAAAATCAGGAAGATAAGGCAAGAGATGAAAAATTCATATAGAAGAAAAAGTATACCTGAACTTAACCGAGGCAAAGAAATGTTAGATCAGAATTTCTAAGGTTGGAGATCGGACGGGAGAAAGAAGAGGTTCAGGCGACGTCGGCTAGGAGTCTTGCTCGGTTCAAACTAATGAAAAATGGATGTAAAGGAGCTTCAACCTTATCCTCCCGTGAGAGAGTGGAGAGATGGCTGGAGGCGTGCGGGCTTCTCACGTGAAGCTAACTGGGAGCAGGCGACGGGGCCTTTTTTGAACTGCAGGCGTGAGGGTGTTCGTTGATTGAGAGCCCATATCAGAGGAGCAGTTCGGAACTGCAGAGAAGGAGGCTTCGTGCTTGTGGGTTCGGGTAGTTTCCGAAATTTTGAGAGGAAGGGAGTCCTGCGAATGAGGGAGTCGGGGCGGTTTCCGAAATCAGAGAGAAGGGAGATCATGCGATGGGGGCAGTCGTGCGATCCAGAGAGGAGGTCGAAGCAGTTCACGAATGGGGCTGTGGTTCTTGCTCTGCGAAAAATGAGGAGTTCCGAACTGAGTGTTCAGTTCTCGCGAATCCAGAGAGCAACAGAGAGATCGTGGGGACTAATTTGAACCAGCTTAATCCCTACTTTATTTAACTTTATATAATGTTAATAGAACCACTTCTTTGAATTAATTTTAATTTTAATTTGATTTAACTGAATTTCTCTTTCTCTTTCAATTCAAAACGATGGCTAGGATCTATTGATTGATTTAAACAATTCGAATTGATTATTCTAATAGTGGTTATAATTGATTTAATTAAATTCATATAATATCAAGTTTAATGAATATAAATTTTGATTTTATTTTACTGATTTTTAAAGGATTTGATATAATCAATTTATGAATTAAGGTTAATTTGATTTTAATAGGTTTGAAACGGGATTAATTTGGATTTAATTGATGCTATCATTTGTTAAATCAAATTTGTGTCGAGTCAATTTTAATTGAATTAGTGATGATTTAGGTCGAGTCAGGAGGTTGAGTCGATGCTACGTCAGTAGGCGTTCACTTAAGGGAAATCATATAGGTGCGACATCTACACTAGGCTACGAAGACCAAGGTGCTAGAGTCGATTCCGGGAAAATTGACCTCGAATAATGAGGTCAACAATGTCTAGTGAGAACATCCATGACTAAAGCAAAAAGATATGGGCTTAAGACTGATCCTTGATGTAACCCAACCGAAATAGGAAAATACTTGGTCAATCCACCTTGTGTTTGAACACAAGTAAGAGCTCATGCATACATATCTTTAATGATTTGAATATAAGCATTATTGACTCCTTTCTTTTCAAGAACTCTCCATAGCACTTCTCTTGGAACTTTATCATATGCTTTTTCTAAATCAATAAATATCATATGTAGATGATCCCTGATTTGATTTAATTGATCATATTGTATGAGAAAATATTATATAGTCCAATTTAAAATTGGAGTATATCTAATCAAATAGTATGAACCTAGCTTTATACTATATGATTATATTATTAAAATTAAAAATTAAGGTTTCATTTAAATAACCAACTTAATTTATTTTAATAAGAGTATTTGAGATAATCGAAACATAGGTTTTTATGAGAGAGACTGTAGGGAGAGAGATGATCTCTTCCTTGAAAATACCTTGAGGGAACTTTTGGGAGTGACGGTGAGTTTGAGAGAAACCATGAAGGTGTTCAAGGATTATGTGAAGAGATTCACATAGGAGTTTTGTTAACCTACAGCTTTCCTCGTAAGTAGAGTATTATTCCAACAAGGAAAGGAATCACCCTAAGATCACTTTACTATTTCTTATTTGAATTTCAAAATTTATCTTATTGATATATATAATTAATAATGTGTTCTAATAAAATATATCTACTATAATTTCAAAAACAAAACTATATCTAAGGGACTCTGAACCTATGATACTTAAAAAGCTCGTGATTACAAAAGTTAAATCTCTCTTAATGTTACTATGAATCAAAGTATAAATATTTCTCATCTCTGTTGAGTTCATTGGAGTGTCTAGCCAAGTATTCACTTAAATACAGTGATTATATCCACTTAAGATCTCAAAACTCAAACCACCATATATTTATGTATGCTAGAGTTCAGTTTTTTATTCCCTAATTATTCCACCACTTATTCATCAATATTATAAATAACCTTAAATTTTAAGTTCATACACAACTTCTCTATAAACTAAATTAAGCACGAAGGATTCAAAAATACTATTGAATGGTTCATGAAATTCAAATCTAATGTCAAGTAAACATGACTTCTAATGTATTATAAACCTAACTAAATGTTCTATCTACCCATGGAAATTAAAATAAGCAAAAAACTATTCATCTAAATACAAAATCAAAAGTATAAGAGGTAAGTTAAGGATAAATATCACCATGAAGTTCTTTACAACACAATTACAAACTCCCTTTCCACTAAAATTGATTTCATTGACTTACACTCACACTTTCTCTAAACTTCGTCTTAGACTATTTTTAAATAACAAAATGGCCAGCCCCATCATTAATTTAGCCAAAAGAATTTATATTTAATTCAAATACTTGACTCGGGCATCGTGGTGATGATAGTGGTGGCACTGTGATAGTAAAAAAAGAATTAATCTAATGGTGCTCTAACCGAATTGATGACACTGATATTTTTTCAATGAAGGACTTGTTGAAGCCAAAAAAGTTAAATATGAGAAAATTAAATCAGTTCCATGATGACAAAAAAGTGTGTGTGTGTGTGTGTGTTAAAGTATAAAATATATTTTTATTTTTCTTGAGTTTTTTTTAATGTTAGGCATGAAGTTAGATTAATAATCGCACAGACAAGGGATAGAATAATGTCAAATATAGTTAATTAAAGCATTTGATTTTCTACCCTAATCGCACTGTATGATACTATCACATGGATTAGGTTGCTTGCGTCTTGAATTATATGGATGAAAATAGGTAGTGATAATAGGGGATGGGCCATAAAATGGATTATATGTAGGACTTACAACAAAAGCACTATTAATACGCCTCTGACTTCAATGAGGCACTTATGGGTACATTAAAAATCTGTTAGATATTTCAAGGTCCTAAAAAAACATTCTTCTCTATAGCCACAACATATGAACCTTATAGGAGGTCTGGAGCAACAACACCAATAGCAAAAAAAGAGTAAGATGAAGGAGAAGAAGAAGGGGATGAGGAGTAGAAGTGAGTTTGTTTTGTTTTTGTATTGTTGCATTTTTCTTTTATGTTTTTTGTGTAAGTTTGGGGGGAATTTGAAAATCAATGAAAAGTATATTTTATTTTGCCATTTTAAGTTATTTATTTGCATTTAAATTTTCATATTACACTTTTTATTACATCTAATTTTATTCTTGCTTCGATTGTCAATTTTTGGAAATTTTAAAATAAGAAAAATAATAATTTAAGGTGATTAATAGTGCACAAGATGGAAAATAATAAAATTAAGCAACCTGTAAAAACTAATACTTTCATTAAAATTTGTACTTCCCAATGAAACATGCATCTAAATAACACTTAAGCACTTGACTAATTATCATAGGATTAATTGATTAAAGGCTTAGTTAAAATGTGTTATTTAAATTTACTTATGGAATTATAAAACATGCAATGAATCTTAGGTGGTGATAGCTTAGATTACAAAAGGGAGAGAGAAAGATAAGTATTCAAAATTTATAAGAGGTACTTAGCAAAGATGTGAAAAAGAAATTGAGAAAAAAAATAATAAAAAGGAAAAAACAAGGTGAAAAGCTAATTATTAAAATATAAAAAACTAGTACTTGAAAATTTAACTCTACCTAAATAAGCTAAGGAGGAATTAATCTAAGGGGACTTGTAGGAATTATGGTATATAAGGAAGCTTATAGTATGAATGGAAGATTAAAATAAATATGATATTCTCCTTAACCCAACAACATTACCCTAGGTAAACAAGTCAAAATTTGCATAAACATATTTAGGAATTGGATTCAAAAGGAATATTAATAGAGATTAAAAATTGGGTTATTATAGGATGTAATAAAAGAGTTATTATCCACTGAATGTTATTATTAAACATATTAAGTTAATTTTTTTTTAATTTTAGAAATTTAAAAGTTTCTAAAAAGACTTGGTTAGAAAATATTAGGAATGACCTTTCTTTATTAGATTTAAACGAGAATTTGACTTTTAATAGGACACAATGGAGAAAAAGGATTCATGTAGCCGACCCCACGTAGTGGGATAAAGGCTTGATGTTGTTGTTGTTGTTGTTGTTGTAGAAATTTAAAAGTTTCATTCCAGCTAAGTAAAATTATCCTATAATGAAGTGCATAAGGATTACTTGAGGACACATAATAATTAGGTTTGAAGATATATGTAGTGAAAATATTATTATGTTTTAAGCTAACCTCTATTATATTAAACTTGCCCCACCTTAAGATTTGTTGTAAGAAAATTCAAGAAAATAATGAAAAATGAAAATGAAATAATTAGCATTGCCACAATGTTGGATTGTTGAGTGCTGTGACATTAAAGGATAATTTGACTCAACACAAAGAGAAAAGTCAATGTAGAGTGTAACTCAACAATGCTGAAGCGCCATTCCAAAACCACAATGCTAGATCACTAGAACATTGTAGTGCTGACAAGGATGCCAAAATGCCTGAATGTCATGGCATAGTAGCCTAATAAGTTACACTCTCTATGCAAAATGTTGATTTAGTTAAAGTGTTACAGTGCTAAACTTCACAAGCACCGTGGTAGTGTTCAAAATGTGAGCTTTACAACTCTACCATTATGAGAATTGCAAAGCCAGAGCCAGTTATATATTTTTATATAAATAACATGGTTGAATAATTAGAGGGTAGGCCAACTTATCACTTGTACTCAAGCTTGGCAAGTTTCAGTATGGCGTATAGGAGTCTGAGAGAAAATGGGATAAGGATCATGGAAAGGAGTGCTTGTATTGCCACTGTAACAAGATAAGTTGGTTTTTTCTTTCGTTATTCTCTTTTCTGTATTTGTTCTTATAATTGAAATGAAGGTTGTTATGTTTATTTTAATTGAAATGTCTGGCTAGTATTCTTTATGGGCATATAATATGTTAATAATGCATGCTTGTATACATTAGATCTTATAATTTTTCAATATTGTAATTTTAGTTCTACTTCCTCTTCATGTAATTTATTATTATTTTTTTAAAGATGCATTTGCATTAATAACCAAAAACTAATTATAATGTAATAAAAGGCTCACATTCCTTCTTTAACAAATTAAATAAAGAAGAAGGAATATTGCTAAAAGAAAAACTATCAACAAAAAAACTATCATCTAAAGTCAAGATAGGACATAATCGTAATTTAATATTTATATATTCCTTACACAAAGTTAAAACCTACTATAATCTATGTTCTCGATGGAGGCAAAGTGGAATTAATTACGGGAATTAGAATGGAGTTCTTCCATGCATAGACATGATGGATAAAACTTTGGGATTTTTAAGGTGATATAATCAATAAAATGAAGTGTATATTTGATAGGAACTCTGGCGAACTTGATAGCGATAAGGATATACATATGCTATGATCCATAGTATAAGATTGAGAGATCAATCTATAAAAAACCAAAGCTCTTAACTATCATAAGTTAAAGATATTTGAGAACATAGAATTTTTTACATAATTATTTATAGTGTTAGTTGTACTCAGGACAACCCTTTTAACGTAATAAGATAAATCTAGAAATTAATAGTAGTACTAAGGTTGTATTTGAGACTATTCTAATTTCGTGGGAATGATACTTAACTCATCATTATATCACTTAACATGACACATGTAGTTGCATAGAATTCTATTGAAAATCCTAATTTAGTATTGTTGGGTATTGACAATCAGTTGCTCTTAAAAATTTCTAGGCGAGAAATGATTTTTAATAATATGATCTACTAGTCTCTGGTACCTATAAGAAAGTTTCTTCCAAAAAATTTTTAAAAGTAAATATTTATAATATTCACAATAACCTTAAAAAAATTATTTTTAGCACATTATGTTTATAATCACCTTTAAAAAAAGATTATAGCTACTAGGCTTGTGAAGTTGTTTATAAAGAAGCTATGAAGTGATAATTGGAAAACAATTTTTTCTTACTGGCATTGTGTGCTGTATAAATTTGTTCTTACTGTTTCTCACCATAGGAATTTAATTGAAAGGCAATATCATTTGGGACAATTTTTTTATACTATTCCTTAATGTAACTTTTTTAATATTATTTTTTTATTTTTTTATTTTTTTATCAAAAATGTGCTTTAAGAGAAGAAAGCCGGCCCAAAGAAGCCTCAGAAACCCTAGGCTACTAGAAGACGGCGCTTCTATAAAATTTTCGGCCATCCTACTCAACGGTTTAAAAAAGCGGTGCGGAAGAGTTTGTCGATGGGAAATAAAATCGGCGAATATGCAGATCTTTGTGAAACCCTAACGGGGAAGACCATCACACTTGAGGTTGAAAGCAGCGACACAATCGACAATGTGAAGGCGAAGATTCAGGACAAGGAAGGTAACCCCTTTCTCATTTCAAGCTGTCTTTCCGTTATTTGTGATCTCGTGTATTGTTGGGCAGGCGATTGAAATCTATGCCACCCTTTCATAGCTTCTTTGATAATTACATAAAAATTTCCAGCGGTTGGTTATTGCTAATTTGCAGGGATTCCGCCTGATCAGCAGCGCCTAATTTTTGCCGGGAAGCAGCTTGAGGATGGAAGAACCCTTTCTGATTACAACATCCAGAAAGGTATCCCTGAGTCATATGCTTTAAATTTTATATGCGGCCTGTTTTGTTGATATTTGTTCGCGTATATGATTGTTTTACAGAGTCGACGTTGCATTTGGTCCTGAGGTTGAGGGGTGGTATCATCGAGCCCTCTTTAATGGCCCTTGCCAGGAAGTACAACCAAGATAAAATGATATGCCGCAAGTATGTTTTGTATTCCTGCTTTTCAACTTCATTTATGTTTAACCTTTTTCTTTTTTTTTTAAACCTAATGGCTCAACAGATTGAAGCATCTAAGCACCATTCCAATTTTTACCCATCTGAGATGTTGTACTTAATTTGGTTGGCTGGTGTTGCTGGTGGATGAATTTGTTGAACTTTTGTCTGTTCCTGGTTTTTCAATTCAAAATGTGAGCATAATTATGGAAATGTCATCTTATGTGGATGGACCTACCGATTTTGTACCTCTTTGTGAATAAATGTTCGAAAGAGGTCATCGTAGCTCCTGAAATTAAACATCCTTAACTTTATCATCTGTTTTTCTTTAGTAGCGGCTGATTTTCATGGGTGGCACATTTCTTTTTATCAACTTTTGGGTTGTTTTGGCTGCAAGCAGACTATTTAGTACAAGTTGGATGTAGGGAATCCTATAATCCAAACTTAGTAAAAGCTGAGAGGGTTAAATTGGATTGTTTGGCATGACATGTTGTTCGCTCCAGAAAAATCATCTTTTTAAATTAAAGATATGTTTATGAATCCCGCTCTCACGAACTTACGGATTTTCTTTAATTTTTCTAGAGGTAGATTAAATTTAACAATTAACCAGATTTTCCCTGAGAGTAATATCAGGGTTTATTTAGATCTAGGTTCTACTTCCTATGAGCACAAGCCCTCATAGTTAATTTATCCCTCCTAATGCATTAGAAGAGCACTCTCGATTAAGGATGAAATATACTTAGCTTTGTACAAGAAGTGTGAGAATGTGCAATAGATATTTAAATTTAGTTATGGGGGTATAAAGGTACACCCGATCAAGATCCCATGGTTTCGTCATCCCGGGCATATCGTGGGTTCAGTCTACCAACACTAACAATCATTGATTGTAGTGTCAAGGGAATCTAATTAGCAGCCATGGGTTGCCTCCTCTCAGGGATCCCGAGTAGACTGAAGTGAAGATATATGAATTTTAGTTTAGTTTAGTTTAATTTGGGTTGGGGCTTATGGCTTCCTTAGAAGTTGCCCGTTAATTTGTTTAGTTTGGGGCTTATGGCTCCAATTAGGAGTTGCCCGTATGATTTGATTTGGATAGGGGCTTATGGCTTTCATTTGAAAGTGGCCCTGATAGTGGGACTTACGGCCTCTGTTAGAGGTGGCCCGAAGAATTTTGGTTGGGTAGGTCTTATGGCTTCCTTAAAAGTTGCCTAGTGATGGGTCTTACGACTTAACCCTATAAGCTAAGTGGCCCGAGTGATTTAATTATTATTTTTTATTATAGGGTCGTTCATTTAGAAGTTTCCTAACATGTGGGTCTTATTTCTTTGCTTAGAAGTAGCCCAAATAGCGGGTCTTACAACTTAGTCCTATAGGCTAAGAGGCCCAAAGTGATTTGAGTTTTGGTTTTAAGGTCGTTCGTTTAGAAGTTCCTTAACAAGCGGGTCTTACTGCTTTGCTTAGAAGTAACCCGAAATAGCCGGTCTTAGAAGTTCCCTAACAAGTGGGTCTTACTGCTTCGCTTAGAAGTAGCCCATGTGGCGGCGGGTCTTACAACTTAGTTTTATAGGCTAAGAGGCCCTTTTAAGGGTTCTAGAGCTAGGTAGCTATCTAACTATTACCCTTAAAGACTGGACTTACGGCTTTCATTGAAAGTAGCCAATGGTATTTTTTTTTGGAATTTATTGCTTCACTTAATAAATATATATTTAGTAAAAGAATTGTCGATAGGATTTACTGCTTTTATTAGAAGTAACCTATAGGATTCATATTAGCTAGGGCATAGCTTTAGGCACTTAACTCCATCGACGTCAATTTTAGTGTCTTATTTTATGCTCGTAGCTTATTTCTACTACAACAATTTGTGGCTTTACTTTAGCATTGTCATTTATTTATTTATACAGCTTTCAGCACTTTGTTTTGCATGCAATAGCTAGATTTTACTTTTTCTAGCATTTAATTTAGTATTGTTTATTGATGCACTGACTTTTTGCCTTTTTGCCTGCAGTAGCTCGTAGCCAGTAGTTTAGGAAACTCTCATGTAGCTACATGAGCATGTTGTTGAGAGCTACTCAGAGTGCTTGAAATATCTGTTGGAGAGAGTTGCTCAGTTTGAGAGTATATAGCTCTTCGGAGAGTTACCAACTTAAGAGCGATTTGAGATGTTCGTTAGTTTGGAGAACCATAGTATGTACTTATGTTGGATTAGTGGTATTTTTTATGTTGCTTTGATTTTTATGCTTTATTTTGATTTAATTAATTAATTAAGTTTATTTGTTAAAATTTTGAATTTTAATTAAAAATTAATTTGTTCAATTTATGACTTTTAAATTTAGAATATATTTTAAAATTATTAAGCTATTTGTAACTTTTAAATTTTGAATAGTAATTTAATTGTTTAAATTTCTCTTATGTGATTTAATTGACTTAACAATTTGTTGTTAGTTAATTAATTCCGTTAATACCTGCTTTGGATTTGGAAGGGATCAAACTTAATCTTTTCATTTATTTGCTCCCTGAAAATATTTGAATGTGAGAATTTCTTAAGGTTTTAGTTGGTTTGAAATTAAATGGTTTGATTAAATAATTAAAATGAATTAGATTATACTAGGTTATTTATTTATTTACATTTGTTAATTTTTAATATTGCAGTTGAATTAATCGGTTGAGATTTTTTTTTCTTTCCAAAAATCCAAATAAGTCCACAATTTTTTTAAGTCCAAAAATTTTTTAGAAAGATTTCGAAAGCCTCCCGGCGTCCCCTCCCCGATGCCGGGAGATAAGGGAGTGCTCGACTCGACCGGAGCGAATCAACGGTGAGGAGATTTGATCTTCAGAAACTTTGATTGGCGATGATTGGTTGCTGGAGATTATCAAAAATTGCATTTTCAGAATTTTGGCTAAGTAATGGATTATTGAGGAAATTTCGGCAGCCTTCCGGCGTCCCCTCCCCGATGCCGGGAGGTAAGGGAGTGCTCGACTCGACCGGAGCGAATCAACGGTGAGGAGATTTAGTCTTCAGAAGCTTTGATTGTTGACGGCGACGCCTCTAATGTTGATTGCGATATGATGTTTGCCCCTCTCTTTTTTTTTATCACTATTGCATACAAATTTATATATGTATATATTGTTATAATAATATATAATATTAATAATAATTACAACAGTAATTATTATTAATTTTACTAGCATAAACTTCTTCTATCGCTTATGATATGAAATGAAGAAGTGGTTTCAAGAGTTGAGCGGCCGTGTGCCAGGAAGTTGCCGCGGACTCAGAGACCTACGGGTGAGGATGTTTGCTTGCTTGAGGCTTGCTCGGGGCTGAACGAACGGAGACCGGACGTCAGGTTCGAAACAATCGGAGGCAAGAATTGAATCGTGGATTGTTTGTTGATGTAGATTCGTGTTTCTTGTTTCTTGCGATTGACCTTGGTTTGCCGGCGGACACAGATGGATGAACAGTTGACCTTTTCTTGCTTGGGAGAAAACCGAGGAAAACCAGAGCCGAAGCTTTTGCGCCAGTCAGTATCCGTTCGCATGAAACTACCCATCCATTCTTCTTCTTGTTTTATATGAATTGAGACAGTTTCTACGTGAAGGAGATCATGGGGCAACGTGCTGCGGTTTCTGCTTTGCCGACGTGCCCTTTCATTGCTTTAAATATTTTGTATAAAACTTTAAAAATAGCATATTGGACACTTATTCACTGTAGCCCTTTTGAGATTGAATATCATTTAGTTTTGACCAGATATTCTAAATAACTGCTATTCATCTGATCAACGTGCCCTTTGGAAATAGATAGGCTCAGAAATCCATAGAATGTAGACAAATGGAAATTGCTCATTTAGCATTTAAATAATAATTAGGTTAGTAAATCCTCATGATATGATATGAAGAAAAGTTTAGCAATACCGTCCTTGCCCTCTTTCTTAATTAAATCTAAAAAAAGTTTGCATGCTGATTAGAAATCTTCCCCATTCATGTGCCATAAATTTGTTTTCTCAAGACCAAAAATATTAAGTCGGAGACCATTGAACTCTGATTTCAAAAAACTTATAATTGAACTGAACGTCTCGGAAATATAAACCTAAAGACACCAAACTCAAACCAATCCGAGCTCAAATAGATCCAAATCAAGGACCCGAAGCGCATTTGGAAAGTCCAAACCATAATTTTGGTTACCAAACGGCTTCCAAATGTGACATGCTTATAGTCAAATCGTGTGGCTCGACGGGACAAATCCAACGAGCCCAAGATCACCAAATTCTTGTTTATCTATTTGCATGTACATAAACAAATAAAATACTATTTATTTGTTTCAGTTAACCTTTAATTGATTGGTAATTCTATCTCAATATGCATATCTTTTGCTATGCTATTAATATTCATGGATGAACATGCAAATTCCAAATGCATATTGGAGTCGAAAGCTTGGCATATGATTTGAGCATTGATTAAATGCCCATTGCTAAATAATTTGCACATATGAGTTCTATATGCCTTCTTTTGAGTAAAAAATTTGAAATATTATTTATTTCTTTAGTTTAGCAAATTAACTGAAGCTTTTGCTAATATGAGACCAAATTTTATTCGAACACATGCGTTAAATGTAGTTAAATCATATCTAAGTGTGTCCAATATTTAAAGATGGGGAATTCATGTGGATATCAGAACATGGGAAGTGAATGAAAGTTGCAATTTATTTAATAGGGAGGAGATCACAATCAAGGCTGGGGAAAGGCAGATCATGCAATAGGTCGGGAAGGGAGTTTAGGAGGGCAGACAGATCTTCTGTTGGGAGATCATGCATAGTAAGATATTGTATTTTCTGAAGATTAGATAACTGCATACACTAAAGACAAGATAAAGAGGAGATCAAACTCAAAGAAAATAAGAATGTAGTTTTTTGCACAGATTGAAAGGAGATTGCATCGAAATCTAAAGCTTGTGAGCAAAAAAATTAAGTAGGGTAAGTTAAGAGATAGCATCGGCATCTGAAGCTTGTGAACAAAAAATAAATAAAGTAGGGAAGTGAAGTTTTATGGAAGATGTCACAACCCATGACATTTTTCTTTTAAATTTCAGATTTACTTTGGAATAGAGGTTAATCATGATTATATTATCTTTTGTATTTAAGGTTTTTATTTCTCTATTTGGCATGATTTAAACTAAATATTACTTCAATCTTTCTTTAAAGTTTCTTCAAAATAGTTCTTTAGGACATGCTAACAATTTATGTTTATTATATTCTTTTTCTTTCTTATTTCACATTGATTGTGAGATGAGGGGTTAAATGGGTAGATATTTTATAGGAGAAAATTGAATGAATGATTCATAGTTAATTTGATCCTAACTTTAGGCTCATGTTTTTTTTTTTCAACTGTTTGATTCAAATATTCTTTGATTCTTGGTCAAAAGATTTTTTTGCAATTAGTTTTAATTGGACGACAATTCTTTTAACTCCCACAACACTTGATATCATGATATCATCAAGATTTGTATTGACTCCCTAATCATTCTCAAGATAATCCCACTATATTGAATATTTTTTGAAGCCTTTGGCATAGATCCATTCATTTGATTAAAATCATCTTTACTGCTGATCATATCCATATATCTTGATCTATCCATTCATCATCACTAGCACTGTGACTGTCCAGTATGCATCTATTGGTGACCTGACTCATTTCTCTACTTTTCAATTGATTATTTATAGTACTAAAATGCCCTTGTGCCATTGAAGGGCATTTTGTTCTAGCATGAACTTTAGAGATGACATGGCTTATCACTTCACCATATGATTCTTTGAGGTACTAAAACACCTTTCTTCAAGGGCTTATGATAATCAACATGGTTTGTGGTAATCTCTCTCTCTCTCTCTCTCTCTCTCTCTCTCTCTCTCTCTCTCTCTCTCTCTCTCTCTCTCGCACGCGTGCGTGCGTACACATTTTCATTATTAGTTGAATAGCTTGATTTGAATCATTGACTACATGGCTTATCTTTTCGCCATATTATTCTGAGGTACTAAATGCCTTCCTTCAAGATCTTGTAAGAGTCATTGAAGGTGCAAGGTATATTCACTCTCTTTATTTCGTTTCTGTTAGCAAGAAAGTTTTGTTGAATATGTTTCGAAAATTTTTGACATTCAAATTAGCTCTTAACTTTAGTTTTGGAGGTAATTTCTAGGAGTTGCAACCCGCATGTAGCTAATGTTTTTTGTTGTATGTGTGTAAGAAGTATGCCCATGTTTAAGGGCCTACTTTAAATCTCAGGAGCACAAGATTGCTTTCTAGCCCACAGTAAGGGCCTTTCCCCTTGATTAGGATTTCAAGACGAGAAGTCATTTTGTCCCTTTTTTTTTAAATTTTTTTGGTGGGGAAGGGCATGGTGGGGTGGGGGTTGGATAGTGAAAATATATTTTATGTTTTATTCGTCATTAATACCACTATGGCAAGTAGTGGTCTTCAAAATCTCACATAGGCAAAGGTTACAAAAAACACTTTTCTATTGGCTTCTTAGCATGTCCCCACTTGCATTAGGTTGCATAATACACAACATTACCAGCATTCTATCATTGTGGTTGAGAAAAATATCATTATTGTTCAATACATTTGAAAAGCTCCTCTAGTGTTATTAATGCATGTGCACCAAAGCAGTGGAGCTATCCCTTAACAGAACGTTTTACTTTGCCAATATAGCTTATAGAATTTATTTTTGTAGTGCAAGCATCAATTAAAAACTATCGGTCAAACCATGTGTTCCAAATTCCCCTTTCTGTCTTTTTCACCCACAATAAGTTTAGTTACTATTTCTCTTTTTCTTGTAATTTCATAGTTTGGGGTTATGCTGCCAGATGTGTTTCTTTATTTTGCCATCATCAAAATTGGTTTTCATAGTTCCTATGAGTAAGATGAAAGACAAAATGTACACAGTTATACTTCTATGGCATCAAGCTTTCTATAGTACAACTGTTGTTGAATTGAGCTTCGAATTAGGTGGTTTGGGAGCTTGTAAGATTTAGTAATGCTTTAATCTGGATTGATTAAGGTTTTGTTTTAGATAGCTTTCTTACTGCTTTTTAAAGCAATTTAGTACAAAAATTTTAATTTTTTAGGGCAAACATTTTAATTTTTATCAATAAGAAAGCCTTCCCAAACGAAGCCTAAATCCTATGTGCGTTAAATCATGTTTGCTTGGTATGAGGTGTTAAATCCAATTAAATCGACGTAAATTGTTTGCCTACTTGTTTAAGAATTTAAGAATATATATGATTGGAATGTCTTATTGTATTTATGTTACTTATATCAATCTTAGTTAGAATGAAATCATAATTAATCTAATTAAACATCTAAACATATAGTTAATTAATAATTTATTGAGTTAATTAAATAATAGCTTCTTTATAATTATATTAGAACTAGTTGTGATTAATATCCTAATAAATCATTAGTTAGCAGTTATACACGTTGAAAGGAAGTTGGAGGTGATTGAAGTAAATATTCAATGTTAGGGTGCATAATTGATTGTAGACCATTGATTGATGATGATTGATAGGCTGATTAACTGAGATTTGACTGAAGACTGGATGTGTGATTAATAGGATATATTCATGCTGATGATTGATAACTCGTTAGATGATTGACTGTCAATTGTAAGATGTTTAATCAGGAGTCTGGATATGTCCTGATGACCTCTTACAAAAATGAGGTCAATAACTTGCATTAAAAAAATATTTTCATAATTCTAATTTGTGACCTCTTGTTCATAATTAAGATAATCACTATAATGTCCTTTTTAGCTCATTATTTTTTCTAGAGAATAATTTCATTTAATATTGGTATCCAATGCGACTACTTGTATTCTTAATTCACTTGATTTTTCTTAGTTTGATGGTATTGTTTTCTACAAAATTAACTTGTTATGGTTGGACAATAATACATAATAGAACTTTTGGTACATGGAATTTAAGGTTCCATAATATTTATCATGCTTGATCATCTATACTGTATAAAGTGAGGCCCATTAGGGGAACAAATAGGTTGGTTGGAAGCAGTTTTAATTTTCATTCATTAAGGGTATGTTTGGGACGGCGGCACAGTTACTTTGCTTTATAAAAATTTATTAAATCGGCGTTTGGGGCATTGCGGCACAACCACGTTAGAAAAAATTTTGCGGCACCTAGTTGCTTTCCGAGACCTTTCCCGTGGTCCCGCGGTCCGCTGCGGTTCGCTGCTTTCCTAGAAAAATAACGTAAATTCTCCCCTGCAAATATTAGCGACCGTCGTCCGAAGCCTTCAGCACTGCTTCCGACTACAATTTTTCGCCATGGCAGACGTTGCAGAGGAGATGCAGTCATTGCAGGAGAAAGCATCGGTGTGGAGCGGCGTCGCGGCGAGCGACGCCTTTGCGATCGACGAAACCAATGTCTTCAATGCTGTTGACGGCGACATTAAGCCTTTTCTTAACCTGTCCACTAATTTCTACAACAGGGTTTATGATGACGAGTGGTTCCGATCGATCTTCGCATGGTCGAGGAAGGAGGATGCGATTCAGAATTAGTATGACTTCTTTGTGCAGAGAATGGGAGGCCCTCCTCTTTACTCCCAAAGAAAAGGTCATTCTGCCCTAATTGGGTGCCATCGTCCATTTCCTGTACTCATCAAGCAGCATATAGATGGTTACACCATATGCAGTAGGCATTAGATATTAGTATATTACCCCAAGCATTGACCTCGATTCAAAAATAAAAAATGATGCATTTCGTCAGGCATACTGTGTTCTTTCTTGTGGTTGGGAATGAGATAACCAGGCAAGCTCAATAAGCCCCTTTGTGACAGGATAGAAGAATGCTGGTATGCTTGTAGGATTAATTTTCTTGAAGAAAAGTATATACTCTATGGTTAAACTTTATTGTCCCTAAAGCTATTATTATTTTCCGGACTCGCTGAATCCAGACCAGTGCAAAGCTCACGAGGCAATTCTTCCTGCAAAGACTCAAACTTAACTTACAGACATGGAGCTTCACGAGAGCGAAGAGACGACATTGCATGATGTGAACGTGGAGCAGGAGATGAGGATGAAGCAGCAAACTCAAGCTGAAATGCATAAGTCTAACCATCTTCCAAAGCTAAAAATTCCATAGTCAAAGAGAAAACTAGATTATTAGAAGAGGCGAAGAAAAAAATTATATTTTTTAAAAAATTATTTTCTCTTTATATACATAAGGATACGAACGTAATTTGTTTACATGTAGCTGCAGCACAGCAATTTTGTAGTTATACTATCTAAACAAAATATAATGATTTTTATACAGCAACTTCAGAAAGCAGCTTTATGTACACCAATTTCATATCCTTCTTTACCGACAGCTACAGCCGTCCCAAACGCACCCTAAATTTTGGGAAACTTAATAATACTACATCAACATTCATTCTCGTAGTTGGTACTTAATAGCAATTTAAATATCTTTCATGTATGTACTTATACATCAATCTTTACATGTGATAATCTTTGGGGAATGTATTTTTGATGAAATATCATAGTCATTAGATTTAGTTGATTAGATTTTGCATACTCATTATTTTAGCCCATCATTTTTTTATGAGGAATGTGGATATTAATCTTACTTTGAACAAGTTATGGAGTATTTTGTTTCTTTTTTGATTTCAATGTGTATGGTTGTAATGGATTATGAAGGGACTATTTTTCAGGACTAAATATATTGTGTTTACATTATTTGGAGGAACGAGTTAATTATCAAAGTTAATAGATTGCATTGACTATACAAAATAATGTTCACACGTCTTCTCAATTTTATGTCGTAAATTCATATAGTAAATGATAGTGCAAAAAAAAAAAAAAAAAAAAAAAAAAAAAAAAAAAAAAAAAAAAAACTAATTCAAGCACCTCAGCTTTCAGCGCGAGGAGATAGAATGTCCACATATTTCGAAAGTTTTTCAAATTCCTCCATTGAGAATTTCAAGTCGCACCCATTTAATGGTAGAGGGTCGCCGGTCATCCTCCGATGACCGGAATACCTCAACCCCATCATCTGCCGCACGTCTGAATCATATGGATGCAAAAGGTAGATTCTCAATCAATCGTTGTTTGTCTCGGAATTCATATTTCAAGAATAATCCTTTGATTATTAGAGAAAGTCGAATTGAAGCCAGTCATAAGCTTCTTCCCGATGGTAGCAAAGGGAAAGAGGTAGTTTCAGCGAATTGTTTGGATCATAAGGTTCCTTTATCTGTGTTGGATAGTCGCCTAATCGAAGCTATTTGTTCGGATTTTCTTCTTAAATCAAATGATTTGGAAGCTTTTTCTTCATCTACAGAATTTAATTTGAAGGTGAGCCATTATGTTGATAGAGGTAATAATTCTGTTGAAGCCTTTGAGAAAGATCCGCCTTCCATTTTGCTAAAGGATAAAAAAAAATCAGTGGAACATGATTTTAACATTCTAGTGTGTGGATCAAAACTCCACATATTAAAATAAATTTTAAAGGCATTTTGGAAGAAAATGAGGATATGAATGTTGTAAAACTTGATGTGGAGAAAGAAAGATCTAATGTTCAATTTTTGAGAAATTCTTTGGTTGTTAAAATCCTTAGCAAAAATCTACCTTCTTCCATTTGTAGTCTTGAGTTGAGACGTAAATGGAGTAAATTTGGTGGGTTTCATATAACCTCTCTTGGGTTAGGTTGGTTGTTGTGTTTGTTTCATTCATCTGAAGCTATGGAGGAAATTTTAAATTGGGGTCCTTGGTTTGTGGGTGGTTTCATTGTTGGCATAGATAAATGGACACCCGCTTTTTCTCCCATTTCTATGCAGGGAATTTCTTCACGCATTTGGATTCGATTGCCTCATTTACCTCTTCATTGTTGGGATGAAGTTAACATTACAAAGATTATCTCAAGAATTGGTACCCCATTGCTATTAGATGGTAACATGTTTAAATGGGGTAGAAGGGAATTTGCAAGAGCTTGTGTTCAAATCAAATTGAATACTAAGCTTCCTTGTGGAATTTAGATTGAAGGATTGTGTGGAAATTTTTTTCAAAAAATTGAATATGAGAATATATCTGTTTTGTGCTTTAAATGTGGAAGGAATGGACAAAAAGATTCTATGTCCTAATATCTCTCCTGCAATGAGTAATCTTGCAAAGGAAAGTTCGAAGAAATCATTTCATAAATCTGAAAATGGTAATGGGACCTCATATGGTCCATGGATGCATGTTATATTCAAGAATAAGAAGAGGAGAAAAGCTTTTTTTCAGAAGAAACTAGTTGGGGATTTATATCCTCAAAAACCTATAGATGTTGTTGAAGTTGAAAGGGTTAACGAAAAAGAATATGGATTGTTGGAGAGTATTTTGGAAGTAAATGTGCAGGAAGCAGATGCCACATTTGATAAGTTTTTATCAGGTTTGGATGGAAACAATAGTTTTAATGTGCTATCTCATAAGGAAGATGGAATTGAAGATGTTAACATAGTTGATGTTAACCTGTTAGATGAAGATGCTGGAGTAAATGCCGTTGAAGCTGCTGTTATTGAAGAGTTAAACAAAGGCTGTGATGGAATAAATCAGGATGGAACATCTGTTAATGGTATGGATTATGATCAGGAATTACCTTCAGACGGAAATGCAATTAGATACAATGGGAATAAAAACTGCAAGAAAATCAATGAGGCTCTGTCTGATTTGCAAAACGTTGCGGGTTCTGAAAATCTCAATAACAAGGCAGAATTTTGTGGAAATGATTCTGTTTTAATACCAGAAAATGAAATTACGGTGGAAAGGAATGCTGCAAGGGTAGAAGCTGATTTCATATTGAATAATGAGGATTCTCCAATTTCAAAAAAGTTGGAGGTGGAGATTTCCATAATTCAGCCTATGGAAGTAAAATTTGAAGATTTCAGAGTTGTTGAAGGTAATCCAACTGTTTCTATTCAGGAAAAATATGGATTTGGGTTCACTCATCCCAATCAAGATGTTTCTAAGAGTTCAAAATCTTTGAATTTTGTTAATAGTAATAAGAATACAAGGTTGGTTAGTGTTAAGAAAAACACTAAACAACTTAAATTCTTAAGACATATTGAGGAAATTCCTAGAAAAAAGAAAAGTTGATTGTAATTTCAAAGTAGCAGCTGGGGATTCTTTTGGTGCTTGAAGATGGAGCTTTTGTTCTAGAAGGATATTAGAATTCTTGGTATGAATAATGTCCTTTGCATTCGGAAATGGTATATTTCTGTTTCAAATGATGGGAAACCTTTTCCTAAGGATTCAACTGATGGTAGCCGTTTATTTAAGAGATGCCTACTCGAAGCTTGCTTAGGTTTTTCTCTGTTTTATGATGTTATGGTTTTTTACTTCTTTGTCAATTTATATAGTTTTTTTATTTTGTTTTAGTTTTATATTTGTTTTATGAAATTAGAGTAATTGTTTATGGGATCTGTACTAATTATTTTTTAACTAGTTGGGAATTCTGGGATGCTAATCAACCTTTTAGGTTGTTTTATTCTTGATATCTTCTCCACCCCAAGGGTTTTAAAATAATAAGTAGTGGGTCTCATTTCAATTATGATAATTTTATTTTAACAAATATGCTCTTCAATATGGTTCCTTTCCTTTTTGGATTAGGAACTCTTAGTTTTTTTATTATTTTTTTTCTTTCTAGTTTGTATTAGGGGTTTCTTTTCTTCCAATTTGCATTTCTTCTTCTTCTTCTTCTTCAAAAAAAAAAAAAAAAAAAAAATGACAGTGCAAAGCAACCATTCATATGTATCTTCTTGAGGTAAGGAAGAAGTTAATAATCTGACAAAGGATTGATTTTACCTCTTTGAAGTAAAGAAGTATAATGATTGGTTTAATTATTATTAATGCTGTGCAAACTCAACAATGTGTTTTTCAACGGATCTTAATGACTATTATGTATTTCTTAAAATTGATCCATGAAAATTTCTATAATCATATATGTTAAATCTGAATGCTAAAGATTAATGATGATAACTTAGAATCTTTATTTTGAACATTAGAATCGTTCTTTATTAATTAGATAAATGAGAAAAAATATAATAATCTTTCTATATTTTCGTAAGCATTTACTATAGATAATAATCTTAGAAGTATGGTTTTAAAAGGTGTGCTTTAGGAGTTTAGTTAGTTGCCCACTCTAAGCAGATATAAGTCTTGATTAGATACACAGGAGAGTTTAAATCTAAATATAAATCTAAATATAAAATTTAATCTTTTTCTTAAATAGTAGAACTAAAAATCAATTTCCAAACTATGTTCATTTTTTTTGTAGATGAGAGAAACTAAATTTGTTGTTAAATCTTTTTAAATTCAAGAAGTTTAGTCTCTACTTTAATCGATAGTTTTCTCGGGACTTGTCTTAAGATGTAATTAAATATAGAGGCTTGCATCTATAGAAAATTGAGAACCAAGTTTAAAATAAACTCTTTTTTAGTTCTCTAAAGTAGTAGAAAAAATCTCTGGATAAAGATTATAACTTATTTTTTGGTTAGTTTTATTTTTAAAATGATAGGTCAACATCACTTTTATCTTTCGAGTTGAATTTAACTTGTTCTAAGTTGCGTTTGATCATGAAAGTAAACATTGTTTCTCTTTTGAAATCAATAGTCTGGCATTACTCTATGTTTCAAGTTAGTATAATGTTAAACTGTGGAGATTTAATTAATGAATCATTCAAGTGAATAAGTGGACATCCACCAAATTTTATTTGTCCACAATCTCAAGCTTCAAACATTGGAAAAATTAGGAAGCCTAATTTAATTAATTATAGAAAAAATTAGGAAAACTTTGGTTAATAACTTGGGCTCTAAATTAAAAGAAAGAGTCCTTTGAATGCAAAACTAGCAAGACTTAGGTAAACATCTATACCTTTCCCATAGTTTAGCAAATAAGGAGGTATTAAAATGCTACTACACAAAAGCAAAGAAAACAATTTTTAGGCCTAAAATTACTAGACGACTAAAAAAGCTTGAAATAGTTAGTCCTAATACAACCTTAAAATGTTGATGCCCTATAATGCTTGAAATAACAAGACATTAAACAAAGGTTATAAAGTATTTATTCTATTATGATGTTGCAATTCTGGATCCATAGTTTATGATTTTGATGATGAAAAATATTATTGATCGAATTGTTGCTTTTCTCACTGAATATTTTTTATATTTCTTTTGTCTGTTCGCACTAACATTATTGGTAAAACATACACTACTCAAGGCTAATGAAAACTCAAGAATGAGTATAATAGGGATGTTAAGTAAATAAAGTATGTGATTTTATTTTTCTTTATTTTCTATTTTTTGAGTTAGACCACATAAGAGTGTATGCAATTGGCTGACCATGCACACACATAGGGTGAGTGAGATAAATGTTTAAATTTTAAATTTTTGTACTAATCATATTGTACCACTTACAATCATACTATACGATCAATATAGAAATAATAAGCTTAACAACTAATTAAAAAATTAGTTTATATGAACTAATTATACTGTATGACCTAGATCGTACTATACAATTCATTATGATTTGAAAACCCTAGCCACTAGGTGAATTAAGTAAGATTTTTAAATTTTCATTATTGAACTGATCGTACTGTATGATATTATTCATATTGTATAAACATTTGAAATATTATTTAAATTAACCCACAAATTAATCAATCAAATAATGGTTTAATTAAAGATAGCAAATCATACTATATTTTTTTGAGCATATTAAATGATTTCAGAGATAAAATTTGGCCGTCCCAAAGATCGCACCAAATGAAATTTTGATTTGTGAACTAATCATATTATACGATATTTAAATCATACTGGATGACCTTCTTGAAATCAACTAATTATACTAAATGATGATAATAATATGGGATGAATTATAAAGATGATTTCTAATCATCCTGGTAATCATCCTGTATGAATATGAGAGAAAAGCTAACATATCATATTTCTATGATCTTTGGATCATATGGTACGATGTGTTCCAAAAGTTGAACAATTTATTTGAATAACTATTTACATCGTATTGGATGGGTTTAGTTTTGAATTGATCATACTTTGCAAACTCAAATTATATTGTACAAATAGTGACGACTAGCTTGAATTTTAAGAGTTTTTTTTAACCCAATACTTAAGCAAGCAAGTTTTTGTGATTCTCTTTGTAATGGTGAGAGGATTTTATAACTATTGAAGAAACTTTGAGAGAGGAGCTTTTAAGAAATTTAGTGTTTGAGAAGAAGGAAAAGGTGAGGTTGAGCATGGGGGAGGAGTGTGAGGGGATCACATGGTTGCTCAGGGCTAGCTACACCCATACTCCACCAATGGCCTTGGAATGTCTTGAAGGCTCTCATGGGAAAGAGGCTTCAAGGTCAAGTCCCTGAGGTACTATATCCTCTGAAGGAGGGAGAAAAATGAGCTAAGGTTCTATGCCTTCTCCAGGTGGGTCTAGGAGGGAGAAAAACGAGTCAAGGTTCACTACAATCATTAAGAGGGTGACATATTATCCGGTACTCTATCGTATTAGGTTTGGTGAAAGTGAGTTTGTAAGGGCTTTTCTACCTTTCTGTGAGAGGAAAAGGAGATTCACTTAGTGATTAGTGCACTACCTAGAGAAGACGACTCTGGGGAGTGGATGTAGGTCAAGATCAAATCACTATAAAAATCTCTAGTGTATTTTTTTCTTTTTCACACATTTATTTGTCCTGTATTTTATTTTTGTTATAACTGTTTGGGAAAATTAATGATTATTGCTTTATTTAATATATTAAGATATTATCATAGTTAAATTAATATTTTTGATAAACTCATTCACTTTTGTAGTTAATTAAAATTTGGTATTTTTCAATTTTTGAAAAATTTTCAAAAATATTGTCATCATTATTTTGAAGTTAAAAAATTCTTAAATTATGAATTCACACCCTCTCTTGATGAGTCTCAGACTAGTTCCTTAAGGTTTAACAACCTTCACAAACTTTCAAGTGGTATAAGAGAGGGTTTTTAGAAAACTTAAAAAAAATGATCAATGACTCAGTTTGGTAATTGTAACATTGTGGAGGGTTATTCTATAATTAAAAATATTTCTTTTGATTTTTTAAAAATATGTATGTTTATTTTTTTATAATATATTAATTATAGAATTTGTCATATGATTTAAACTGGTTATTAACTTCCATCGCATGTAGTTAGTGGTGTTAAAACTATTATTCATTTTACTGAATGGAGTTATGAGGATAGGGAACTAATACAATTAAATGCTAAATATTTGAGTTATATCTTTTGTGCTTTAAAATATGAAGACTATATGCGAGTTTCTACATGCAGTGTGAGAAAGGAGATTTGAGATAGGTTATGTATCACTTATGAGGAAACTAGTAAAGTTAGATAGTTTAGGTAAAATATTCTACTGCATGATTATGAACTCTTTCACATGAAATCTAGTGACACTATATCTCAAATGTACACTAGGTTAAACCAAATAGTGACATTTTTACATGCACTAGGTAGAGAACTATCAAACTCTGAAAAAGTAAATAAGATTATACACTTTACCTAGTTCTTATAATGCCAAGAAAATTATAATTACTACATCTAAAGATTTAAATGTTTATTCCATTGATAATTTGCATGGGTCACTCATCACTTATGAGCAAGGAGTGAGTCAAAATGATGTAGGTGTGAATAATGAGAAAATTATAACACTAAAAGTAAATAATTTTGACTATGACAATTCTGCAGTGGAGGAGGATGACAATATCGCCTTAATGACATGACACTTCAAGAGTTTTCTGAAAAGAAAATATAGACATCATTAACAAAATTGGAGCAAAGGTAAAATTAATAAAAATATTAAATCTTTTTCTAACATAGTTTGTTTTGAGTGTAGAAAATCAGGTCACCTCCAAGCTGATGTCCCACATGAAGACTCACCTGATCAAGAAGAAGGGTAAAGAGAAGACAAAATTCAAGAGGGGTAGTAAAAATACAGAAAATTATTGACTACTCTACGCTGTGGCGCTATGTCTTAAGGAGGCCTGATCCTTGAGCCTCTTGGAACAACGATACAAATGGATTTAATAGTGTAAAAAAATTAAATTAGGTCACTTTTAATTATTTAATCAAATTAAAATCTTTAATTCAACTTATCAAAAAGATTTTTAGGATGAAATACTTTGGGCTACAGACTATGTGTCCTACGGAGGCCTGGTTCCTCGAGCCTGGTGGCACAACACCATGAACCTGTTGATGGAAAAACATAAACTAATTTAACTTGTAAAATTAATAATTTATTGAATTAATGAAGATTAATTAACTTTTTAATTCAACCGATTGTTACTAGGTAACCCAAGCCTACGAGACTATTAACTTAGCCCGAAGGAAGGTGAAATAAACTTCACGGCCTTGGTGAGCAACAAAAGTAGTAATCCTTTAATGATTAAAACATACCTTAATGAAGCTTTAACACAGTAACATTTAAACTCAAATATAAATATCCCCTTCAACCTTTAATAAACACAAACATTAGATGACTCCAAAAAGTCCCCCATTTTAGGACTTACCCTAGCCACACAACTTTCTACACACACTTTAGATGGTTTGCTAGGACAACAAACTTTAGATTAGGTTAGGTTGATATTTACTTTTCTACTGTGGTGAGTTTTTTGAGTTTTCATAATACATTAGGATTGAAATTGATTTGTGTGTTTTATTACTTTCTTGTGCTCTATGGATTGATGTGATGTGTGATTAGATTACCCTTATGTTAGGAATGATCTGAATTCTCATAGAGCTTTTTGCAGGTGGCCATGCTCATATAGGGCAATAAATGGGGCTAAATAAATAGTAAATTTAATTGCTACAATCGCCTAACTGCTTAGCCCCCAAATAAAAAGTTTGACCAAATATATTTACCTTTTTGTACATATATATAATTTCTTGGGAATTAATTTGATTATTAAATGCTTGAAATAACCTTGCAGGAGAGTCTAGAATTTTCATTTTTATATTAATGTAATTCATTCAAGGTTAAGAGTTATGAAAGAGTCTTTGAGTTTTGGATACTTAGATCCAAAATTGAATTTCAAAGAGAAAAGGATACCCATTAGGGGGATAGTCCTTTTCAATATGAAAGATTAGTTTTGGATCACTACCCTATCTAAAGTGGGACAAATAACCTCCCCCCTCAGGGGTAAAAGTTTCTTTCCCATATGGGTATCCAGTTATGACGAGTCCAAGGAGCCTGAAGAGGAGAAGGATGAAGAATTGAAGATAGAAAAGTATCCCATTTAAAGTCTTCTTGTGTTTGCCCTAATGATTAGAATCCAAATATGTGGTTAGGGGTGCCCAACCACTTTTAATTTATATAATTCTAGTTTGTAATAAATGGTGCACTTGCCTACAAGCATTAATTTGCAAAGTTAATTATGTTTATTAATGTTTGATGTACTTTGCTTGCGTATAGCATTCTGCTTGTTTTTCCTAGTTTTTTGGCATTTGTATACCAATTTTATTTTAGCATAGATACATGGAGTCTTGTGAGGCTACGCCAAAATTTTTCTACTAAAATCAAAATAAAATTTTAAGATAACTTAAAAACTCTACAACAACAACAACAACATCAAGCCTTTATCCCACTACGTGGGGTCGGCTACATGAATCCTTTTTCTCCATTGTGTCCTATTAAAAATCAAATTCTCGTTTAAATCTAATAAAGAAAGGTCATTCCTAATATTTTCTAACCAAGTCTTTTTAGGTCTACCCCTAACTTTCTTAACATAAGTCAAATCTAATACCTCTACTCTCCTTACCGGGTCATCGGAAGGCCGCCGTTTTATGTGACCAAACCATCTAAGGCGACTCTCTCTAATCTTATCTTCTACTGGAGCTACTCCAACCTTTTCACATATATGCTCATTTCATATCCTATCTCTAAGGGTAAAGCCACTCATCCACCTGAGCATCCTCATCTCGGCCACACTTAACTTAGTATTATGCTTCTCTTTTAATGGCCAACATTCGACACCATAAAGCATTGCAGGCCTCACTACCATCTTATAGAATTTTCCCTTAAGTTTGAGGGGTACATTTCTATCACATAACAAGCCCGATGCATTCCTCCATTTCAACCATCCAACTTGAATTCTGCTGATAATATCCCCATCTATTTCACCATCACTCTGAACAATAGATCCAAGATATCTAAAACGTGTAGTCTTATTAATGACTTGATCGCCCAAAGTCACAATCCCCTCACTAGGTCTATTAATACTAAAATTACACTCCATATATTCCATTTTAGATCTACTCAAGAGAAAACCTGGGACCACCAAGAGTTTACATAAAGCATATTTTTACATTCTCTTTCTTATTGGGTATCTCTCAGCCTACAGATTCTAACAGACCTCCTGATCTTTCAAGGTGCAGATCTATTAAGTGGATGTTGTACAATCTTTAGGAAAAAAATATTTTTAAAGACTTTTTGAAAAATTTCTTCATTCCATTTTATGCATTTAATCGAGTCGATTAGCATGCATTGCATTAAAAATCAATTTAAAAGTATTTAAAATATTTTAATTGCATTTCTCTTTAGCATTTTCACCTCACATAAGTCAATGGACCACTTAGGACAAGCTCTAGATGTCAATCCCAATTCTCAAAAACTTTAATAAAAATATCCTTACCACTCTTTCATATAATGACTGAACTCATGGATTTTATTGTCTAGATGGTTAGCTGATTCTCCAATCTAGGTCAGGGTAATCCCAGGTTTTGCATTAGATTAGTTTGGTTCAGAATACTATCTTCTAGTGTCCAAATTTAGAATTAGTATCAGGGGTATATTTTGGATCTTATGACTCCAACCTCAGGGAATATAATCCCGAATTTTTAATAAAAGATTCAACTCTAATTAAAATTCTTCTCAATAAAAAATTTAATGCCCAACATATAGTGTAGGTTCAGGTACTTCTGAATTGTTTCAAAATCTTAAAGTGCCTCCTACTCCACCTTTTTTGACTATGAAAATAAGTACTCATTCTTGTTTTAATCCCACTTAAAATTTTGGCTTCACCTCCCTTGATATCATTTCTAGAAAATCTCAAAAAAAAAAAAAAAAAAAAAACTTCCATTATTTTATCGAGAGTTTTCATAGGAGACTTTGGTTTCCTATAATGTAATTAACTATGAGGGCTTTTACTCGTAGGAGATTTAGAGCCCACATCAATTTTTTAAAACCCAATTAATATTTCTTTTGGGAGATCAAACTTATAAAAATTGTTATCTTCATAATTGAATGATTGCTAGCAGATGATATCTTCTTTCTTTGGGAAGATATCACACATTAACATCGATTCAAATATGAGATTAATGATCACTTATATTTATTAATCGTGGTTTGATATTTGATTTAACTTCATTCTGACATTTCGGGGTTGTATGGGGTTCTAACTACGATAGCTAAGAGAAAATATATAACTATAGTTTTGAACTAGTTAGGAGATTTTATCTCCGCCTTTCGAGGCGGTATATTATCCTTAATGGTCTATTTGACTTAAGAATTTAAATTTAAATTTAATTCCTAATTTTACCAATGAAATTTAATTTAGATTTTCTTTGCACCTCATAAGTAAACTCACTCTTTCAAAACTCTACCAACATAGAAAAAAATGTTACATCTAGTGGGACTAAATATCTCTATGTATATTTAATAATGGGAAATTTTGTTTCATCGGTAGTCATAACTACACTTTTTTTGTTGGTCCCTCTAACTATTTCTGCCTTGGGTGAGTGTGTTTAACATCAAAAAGAAAAGATATGTCAAAAAGTGAGGTGAGTGAAGAAGCTTCTGCCCAAGTCAAGCTTTAATATTTTACCTCCAAGTTAATTGGTAGAGTAAAAGAGTCAAGTCAAATTCTTTAAAATCTTCCTAAATATTGTAAACTTATATATCCAAACAAATATCAAGTATGCTAAGTCTCACAATCTATGGAAGAACTTTCAATCTCAAAATCAAAAATCAAATTTCTTTAGCAAAATCTGGCTTTGACATTTTACCCCTAAGTTAATTGGCAGGATGAAAGTGTCAAGCCCAATTCTCTAGATTTCTTTTCAATTTTATAAACCTTCATGTTGAGTGAAACTTTACGTGTTGAGTTTCCAAACTTGAAGAAAATCCATCAATTTCAAGTTCAAATCCAGATTTTCTATCAAAATGATCAAAGTCAATTCTAGATATCATTGTCATGTGTTATTATGCAATATTTCCTTGTAGCTCAGTACAAATAATGATGATCCAAACTCCTCAAAATCATTTGTAATTTCTCAAATTCTTTTCAAAAGTTCTAATTAAACTCATTTCATTTCAAACCCTCTAACAAATCTGGGCTTTGACATTTTGCTCCCAAGTCATTTGGTAGAGCGAAAGAGTCAAGCCAAACTCTTAGGATCTTTCTACTAATTTTGTAAATTGATATATTTAAGTGAAACTAAATATGTTGAGTTTCAAAATTTGAGAAAGATTCATTCAACTTCAATCTCAAATTCAAGTTCAAGTCTAATTTCAAACCCGTTTAATCCAGGCTTTGACATTTTTGCCCCCAAGTAGATTGGTTGAGTGAAAGGGTCAAGCCATACATTACGATCTTCATATCAATTATGTAAATATGCATGTTCAATTGGAATTTAATATGTTGAGTTTCAAAATTTAAAGAAGATCTGTTGATTCTAATTTTAAAACATAAATCTTCTCAACCAAATCTAGGCTTTGACATTTCATCCCCAAGTCAATTATTGGAATGAAAGAGTCCAGCCCAATCCTAGGGATTTTTATGAAAATTTTGTAAACTTGCATGTTCAATAAAAATCTAACATGTTGAGTTTTGAAATTTGAAGAAAATTCATTCAATTTTAATAGCAAGTTTAATCTCAATTTCAACTTCAATTCAAAGCTTTGACATATTACCCCAAGTTAACTCATGGAATGGGTGAGTCAAGCCCATTTCTTAAGATTCTCAAGTCTATTTTGTGAACCTTCATGTTGGGTGAAAACTCAACATTTTGAGTTTTGAAATTTGATGAAAACCAACCAAGTTCAAAATTCAAATTTTATTTCAAAACTAACTAATTCAAATCACATATCCTTAATTCCAAGAAATCAAACATATTGAAATGGTTGGAAAACTTATCTTCTCATTGCATAGCAGTGCAATTATAGAAGAACCATCAGCGTAGAGTCAAAATAAAATGATTAAGCTAGAAAGACTGCTAAGTTGAAAGCCTTAAAAAAAGTCAAGCATGAGGCCAATAGAAAGTCCATTGATCCTTTCACATACCCCTTATTTAGTGGAAGTTACTTCCACCCTTTTCCTATTACCCAAGAAAGGGAGGTTGTGATGATGATAACATGATCTCCACCATGCCCTTTTGACTACTACACAAAAAAGATATACCAGACCATGAATGAGCAATCACTAACAATAGATCATAGGCCCCTAGTTGAGGGTTATGACCAATCTAGTCTATTGTATGATGCTAGTTCATGCTACTACATGTGTCATACTACATTATCTATAGAGGAGGAGGTGTATAAACTGCCAGGGGTGCCTCTCTCATAATTGCTAGGTCGTTAGTAATTAGGAAGGGAAATAATTAGGGATCTAAGATCTTATCTAATAGTGACTCATTTGAATTTAACTTCTAAAGGGGGTCCTATCATGATAGATCTTTATATTAAAATGATGTAGAACTAGATAGGGATAGTGTAGACCCCATAACAATCTCTTCCTCTTAAAAGGTTGTGGAAATATAATTCTATACTAATATGGTCTTGCCACCTATACAACTTTTAAGAAAAATATATCAATTATCAAGTGTGTTGGGTCAAAATTTTCAAGATAGTTAATTCATCTTTTAATGAAAATTGACCTCTATTTTAATAAAAAAATGGGAGAGAGTTGTAGTTGACTCCATCGGGTATTTAAAGGCTGCTCCCTCCTACCACTTCTGTGGGTCAACTTTATTTTTGAATTGAAATATATATCAAACTTAAGTTGGTTTTCAAAATAAAAATCTTCTCCATCTTCTTACTATTTTCTATCTTAATAGACATTTTTTGCATGATCTAAATCTTTTCAATGAATTTTCTAGTCAAGCTCATTTTCTTATCAAAAGATTAGGTCCGGTTTGGGGATTATTCTTACTTGCATGAGAGAGTGAACTTTCTTTTATTATACTTATGATATAATCCTATTTAAAAAAAAGAGCAACTATTTTAAGGTTTTTTAAAAGGAGATGAAGCCTTAAAAAAAAAAAAATCAAAGATGCACAAAGTGTGCTAAAATAAAAAAAATCAAAAGATGCACAAAGTGCACTAAAAATTCAAAAGATGTGCAAAATGTGCCACAAAAAAAAAAGTAAAAGAGCCTTCCTTTCTTTTAATCCTTAAATATCAAAGAGCTCTATCACCTTTAAAAGTTTGACTTTGAAAAATCTTGAATCTAGATTTATTGATGTTCATGGATAATTTATCAGATGGAAAATTCAATGCAAGAGAATTAAAAAGATCAAATTTCTCTATCTATCTTAAACCATTTTGAAATCAATTTTAATTCAAAATATATACAAGGGTGAACCTAGTTTAATCCCCTCAGAACTTGATCTGGTTCAAAAGAATCTAAACCCTTAGCACTTTTCGAGTTAGTTAGAGTCACTATACTTCTCGCCGTACTTTTTGAATTTGAATTTGTTCTCACATGTCATTCTAACAAGGTCAAAATGGTTAAGAAAAAATTTTCCAATAAAAAGAATGAATATACTCGTGATAAGAATCTAAATCTCATTCTTGAGGGATATATGTGTCCTTAGACATAGGCTTCATTTCTTTTATAATCCACTCAGTAAAATAACACTCTATGCCGGGTCTAAGATTGTTCTCATATAGAGGTGTGTTATATATCACTAGAAATGGCTTTTCAAAATTGAGTCACAACTGAGTAGAGTGCCCAAATTTGATTGGACGAGCCTGAATGCTTCGAAGAAAATTTCTTTTAAACTAAATAAAATTTGAAATTAAATAAGTCACATATGATCAAGGATCATGATAAATTATGTCACCTAAGGACTTTCCAAGTAAGAGGCTTGGTTATGGTCCTTCAGAGACCTATTTTATTCCGTCACAAGATCTATGGAAACGTTGGATCAATGTTGACTGGATCATTCATCTTAGAGATGATTTATGAGGAAGGTTCATATCAATTAATTAATTTTTAAGATACCACCAGATGCTTCCTATTATTTGGGTAGTTCTTCAAGAAATACCATGCTTGATGAGTATCATATCTTACATCAAAGTCATCTTCCCAAATTCAAATAAATTAAGTCAAATAAAATTAAAAAATCATCAATAAATCATTTCCAATTATCTTTTCCTTGAGGTTAGGTCATTCCTTTCCTTAGGATTAAATCCATTAATGATGTAGTTCGTCCTCCATGACACCATCCTAGATTCACTCCAACTTTGATACCACCATAAGGTCATTCAACCCTATCTTCTATGTTGGGCATGTTTCGACCCCACCATAAGACCATTCTATCCTTTCAGATGGGCATGTTTTGAGCCCATCATATGGGCATGTTTTGACCATACCACAAGATCATTCAACCCAGTCCTCTATGTTGGGCATGTTTTAACCCCACCACAAAACCATTCAATTTGATCCTCTGTGATGGGCATGTTTCAACCCCATAATACGATCACTTAACCCTTTCTGTTGGGTATATTTCAACCCCACCACAAGCTCATTCAACCCGGTCCTCTATGTTGGGCATGTTTCAACCCCACCACAAGGCCATTCAACCCGATTCTTTGTGAAGGGAATGTTTTGACCCCATCATGCGATCACTTGATCCTCTATAGTAGGCATGTTTTGACCCCACCATAAGGCCATTCAGCTCGGTCCTTTGTATTGGGCATGTTTTGACCCCACCACTATATGATTCAATACAATCCTCTATTATGGGTATACTTCAACCTCATCATACGATCACTCAACCCTCTATATTGGGTATGTTTTGACCCCATCACAAGGTCATTCAACCCAGTCCTCTATGTTGGACATGTTTTGATCCCACCATAAGATCATTCAAACTGATCCTCTGTGATGGGCATGTTTTGACCCCATCATACAATCACCCGACCCTCTGTGTTGGGCATATTTCAACCCCACCACAAGGTCATTCAACTTGGTCCTCTATATTGGGTATGTTCCGACCACTCCACAAGACCATTCAATCAGATCTTTGATGATGGGAATATTTTGAACCCATTATATGATTATCTGACCCTCTGTGTTAAGCATATTTTGACCCCACCACATGGACATTCAATTCTTGTCCTCTATGTTGGGCATATTTTGACCCCACAACACAATCACCCACAAGTGGTAGATAATACCCTTTATGGCACTACCTTAGTACTCACTCAATTTTGATCTCCTTAGGTTTAGGCCTCCCTTTCCATAGAATTAAAATTCCATCTTTCCATTCGGTCAACACTAATATGTGTACTAGAACTTTGTTCTACTACATATATTAGGGGTCCATTTATTAACCTCATTTTAATATGAGGTCATTAGGACCTACCCAGGTTTCTCTCTGGTGACCTGTTGACTAGGAGATGTCCACTCCTCAGCTATATAGGTCCCAGTTAAAACCAAACCCCAGTCTAATCAAATCCAGTTCTACCCTTCAATCCAATCTCTGGTCCAGCCTACTACAAACTTTCAATCAACCTTTAAATAATATTCAATCAATTTTACTCACTCATTTTATCGTATTTGATATCGATAATTTAAACTCAACCACTCAAGTAAAAATCTAATCCAAACCCAAGTTTCTAAACCAAGTCTTAAGGTTAAGAACATATGTCCTTAAACTCTCTGAGGGTGGTTTTTCCATCATCTTGAAGCAAAGTCAAATGACCTATGATTTATGATATGTAAGTTTTATATTGATCAAATGTCTCTAGGTTCAATCCTCCAAACTTAGGCTCATTCTGAGGTCCCTACTCCTAGAAACTCAATCTTTTTCCACAGGCTACAAGACCTTTAAATATTTATAGCCTATGCCATTACACTTGCCATGTAGTGGAATTAAACTTTGGAACCCATTCTAAACCTCCAAATCACATTTTTCATTTTTATGACTTTTTGACAGAAAAATGCACGTTCTCAGACCAAATTTGACCCAGGATTGATCAGGGGTCAAGATGCCCAAAATGCCATTTAATGGGATTTTTGGTCTTTTCCCCCAAAATTTAACATTGCCTTCCCATATCAACCTTCAAAACCTATCCCAATGGATCCTAAACATCATTAGGAATACATTAGATCTAAATTAACCTTTTGGTTTGACCTAGTTGACCATGTCAATCATGGTTGATCAAAATGCCCTTAATGAATTTAAACATCCATTTCAAACCAAATGACATTACTAATGCATGACACCACCTCCATTGATCTTAAAAAATTAATTTGAACTTGTTCGACCCAAACTCAACCCATGGTTTGACCAGGTTAACCAGGTCAATCATGGTTAACTAAATCAATCCTTAACTAAATAGTTGTCAAATTCAATCATTATACCAATTTTAAATCAAATCAACCCCTCAAAATCATTCAATTTTACACCCTTGACATGTTCACAACTTTCCATGTCAATCTCCCCTTGGGTTGACTTGGTCAACCCATTTGGAGGAGCCAAAATGCTCTCTAACTTCATAGATTTGCTCAAAACTCCAATCCCTTGACTTCGAACCTCTTGGGATAATTTCCTACAACACCTTTGACCCTTTCAAGACCTATCCTAGTCACCATTGACTGGTCAATAGGTCAACAAGTCAACAACCCCTTTGAACTCATAAGAAAGAAGTCAAATCATGGCCACATCACCATGCCACACAAGCAAACTATTTTCCCCATAAAAACCTACTTTGACCTGATTGAAAGCGGTCCATTTCCTCGCTTAATAGAACTTAAACCAGCAGCTTAAATAAGGCTTGACCTGGGTTTAGCTAAATATGGGAAAAGGTGTGGTCCCCTTTCCCGTGGACCATGGGAGGTTACACTCACCACCAACCTTATTCCCTGGCTTTGGGTAGCTTAGGGGACACTTGACACTCATCTCTACCCTCCCTATTTGAATCTAAGTCATCATTCAAAATCAAGGGATTTATGAGGGTGGTGGTGGTGGGGAAACTTAACCTTCGGGATGATCTCTTACTCATTTTTCACCCAAGCTCCCACTCCATTAGCCTCCAACCTTCCTAGAGCCTTCCCCATCCTCTCTAGCTCTTCCCAAGTCCATTCCATGCCTTCCCCCATGAATCTTAAGTCTGAAATCACTATTTTAGTTAGAAGGGGCCATTTTAGCTAGAGAAACCTATCTCTCTTCAACAGCTTTAAATACATCAATTAAAAGCTCTTGGGTTCTTCAGTAGACTTGTAGAGGATATGATTGCAAAAGGAGTCCAAGACCGCAAAAATTCACCTGCTAGATTGTAAGATATTCTTAATTTTAGGTATAAGTTCAATTTGAAGTTGCATGAAATCTGCAATGCTTGGAGCCTCCAATCTCCAGGCATTGTTAGATTACATTGACCTCAAGTTATATTTCAAAATTTGTAAGATTTTGTTAATTAAATTGGAAGATATGAGCATTTAAATTTTTTTAACTATCTTGAAGCACGATCGGACAGCCCAAAATTAGCCATTTTGCCAGGTCCTTAACAAGGCAGCATCTATAGATTCAAACCCTCGCCATCTGGTTTGATCTAGGACATGTGATCAAATCTCAACCATCCACCATTGTCGTCAATCCAACAGTCCAAAATCCTACCGATGTGTTTAAGTGACTATGGGGGCACCAACACATGTTCCCCCACATGTAAAATGGCGGCAACAACAACACAATCATTATCACCGCAGTTTACTAATTAAATTAAGTAAAAAAAATTAAAAAATCTTCCAAAATTCATAGTGAATTGAATTTTTCACTAAATTTGATGTTTTAAACTAATTTTGTATACTATTTATTAAAATTAAAATTAAACTAATTTAATCACTACTTTATGTGATATTATAATTTTTTTGAAATCAATTTTTAGTGATTTTCACACAATCCTGTGGTTAATTAGGGCCCAAACTTTGGTGAAACATTTTGTGGGTATCTTGGGCATATTTTGTGATTTTTCTAGGATTAGATACTCAGTGGATTGTTATGATGTGAGTTTTCAAAGTAATAGGTCCATTTTGGACCCAAAGCTTTGAAATTACAAAACACTTCAAATCTTTAGATTTAGGATGCATTTTTTTTGTGGTATGATTGCATATGTACTAGGGTTAGTTGAACAAAATTTTAAGCCCAATTAAACTCTAATGACACCTAGGAAAAATAATTAAGGATGTTGTCTAGATGATTTAGAAAATTTTAAGGAAATTGAACACACACTCAATAGGGGTGAAACTTGGCAAACTCAAACTTAGTGACATCATGAACCATAGCTTTAAATTTGACAAAATTTGGATCCCTTTAGGTCAGAAAATCAAACATGTCAAAATTCAGCCCTTTTAGGGACTTAGGAATGAAAAAAATTATAATAAATTTAATTTAAATCAAAAAATACAATTAACATATCAAACTAACCAAAATTTAGTTCTCAACCTAGGAAAAATAAAATTCCTATCAGATAACCCCTAATTTCATCTTAATTTAATTTTCAAGGAAAATTAATAATTAATTCAAATAATTAATTAAAAAATTATTAAAAAAAATCCAAACAATTTTCAAACACTTGGAAACATTCGCATAGGTCATCCCTAACTTTTGGGGGTTATTCCATGAAGTTTGGAATGAGTTTAGACCAAAATAATCAAAACATTCTTAATTAAGTAATTTAATAATTCAATTAATTAACCAAACTTTGAAAATTCATAAATATTTCTAGAAATATCCAAATTGACCAAACTTCATGACATTAACTCAATTTAAGGTCTTGTATTATTTCAAAATGTCAAACCTTCAAAAAAGAACCAAAGTAAAAAGGTTAAATTTCTGGTCAATCGTAGTTCAAATAAAGAGCCAAACATTGAAAAATAATAACTTTTTACAAAAAACTCCAATTTGAGCATACTAATAATATAACTACTCATCATAAGTCTTAATAATTATTAAAAATTTGAAACTTTCATAGTTTAGTTTAATTTTAAAAATCAACTTTTGGACCCTTACTTAATGTAGCAATAATAATTTAAATAATTCTAAATAATCTAATAATTAATAAAATTCTAAAAAACTTTGATTTGATGAATAAAATCCTTAACCAACATTCTAATACATAATAATCACTCCAGAGATACAGTTTTTTGGATGGACTACTCCGAGCTGCAAGATAATGTGTCATGAGGAGGCTGGTTCATCGAGGCTAGTGGCACAACATCACAAATGAATTTAATGGAGTGTAAAACATGAAAATTAAGTCACTTTTAATTATTTAAACAAATTAAAATCTTTAATTTAAATACATAAATAAGATTTTTAGGATGGATTACTCCGGGCTATGGGGCTATGTGTCCTAAGGAGGTTTGGTTCCTTGAGCCTAGTAGCACAATGCCCAAACCAATTGATGGAAAACATAAACTAATTTAACATGTAAAATCATTAATTAATTGAATTAATTAAGATTAACCAACCCTAAATTTATAACCATTTAAACCTACTTAATTAACCTTGTTTGCTACTAAGTAATCTAGGCTTATGCAGCTATTAACATAGCCTCAAGGAAGGTGAAATAAACTTCACAGCCTCGATGAGCAGCTAAGCTAGTAATCCTTTAACGATTAAAATATACCTTAATGAAGCTTTAACACATTAAAATTTAAACTCAAACATAAATTTCTCCTTCAACTTTTAACAAATTCAAACATTAGATGACTAAAACAAGTCTCCCATTTTAGGCCCTCCCCCAGCCACAAAACCTTCTACACACACTTTAGATGGTTTGCTAGGACAACCAACTTTAGTCTAGGTTAGAATGGTGATTACTTTTTTGCTGTGTGCCGAGTTTTTTGAGTTTTTATTGCATGCTGTGATTGAAATTGATTGGTATATTTATTTACATTCTATGCACTCTATCGATTGATGTGATGGTCGATTATATTACCCTTATATTAGGAATGATCTGGATGCTCATTGAGTTTTTTTTTCAAGTTACTATGACATGATAATAAATAGGGCTAAATAAATAATAAATATAATTGCTACAGGTGCTTCAGCTGCTTAGCCCCCAAATAAAAAAGAGTATGGCCAAGTGTGTTTACTTATATATATATATATATATATAAAACTACCTGAGAATTAATTTGATTATTAAATGCTTATGTTAGCCCTCAAGAAGAGTTTAGAATTTTCATTTTTATATCAATGTAATTCATTCAAGGTTATGAGTTGTGAAAGAGCCTTTGAGTTTGGGATACTTAGATCCAAAATTGAATTCTAAAGAGAGAAGGATACCCTTAGGCGGATAGTCATTTTCCATTTGGAAGCTTAATTTTGTATCACTACCATATCCAATGTGGGAAGAATAACCTCGCCCTAAGGGTTATTCTTTTCCATTTGGATATATAGGTACAATGAGTCCAAGGAGCTCGAAGAGGAGAAAGATGAAGAACTGAAGATAGAGAAGTATCCCATTCAAAGTCTTCTTGCGTCTATCATAGGATTATAATTCATATTTTTTGTTAGTGGTGCCTGGTCACTTTTAATTTATGAAATTCTGGTTTGTAATAAATGGGGCACTTTCCTATAAATATTAATTTGAGAAATTAATTATGTTTCTTGCTGTTAGATGTACTTTGCTTTTGTATAGGATTCTATCTTCTTTTCTTATGTTTTTGGCATTTATTTGTCGACTTTGTTTGAGCATGGATACGTAGAGGCTCATGAGGGCATGCCAAAAACTTTCTACTCTAAAAATAAAATTTTTAGATAACAAAGAAACTCTAACGAACTAAGAAGTAAGTCCGGGACCATCAGGAGCTCGTATAAAGCATATTTTTACATTCTCTTTCTTGTTAGGCACCTCCCCGCTTGTGGGTTCTAGCAGACCACTTGGCTTTTGAGGGTGCAAATTTTTCATGGGATGTTGTGTAATCTTTAGGAAAAAATATTTTAAGGCCTTTTACATAAATTGCTTAATTTAATTTAATACATTTATTCGAGTCGATTAACATGCATTATATTAGAAACCAATTTAAAAGTGTGTCTAAAATTTTAATTGCATCTCTTTAACATTTTCACCACACATAAGTCAAGGGACCAATTAGGATATGCTCTAAATATCGATCCCAATTCTCAAAAACCTTAACAAAAATGCCCTTACAACTCTTTCATACAATGATGAGACTCATGGATTTTAATCACCTAGGTGGTTAGTTGGCTCCCTAATCCAGGCTGGGGTAAGTCGTGATTTTGTGTTACATTTATTAGGTTTGGACTATTATGTTCCAGTATCTAAATTTAGATTTAGGATCTAGGGTAGATTTTGATTCATAAGACCCCAACTTCTAGGTATATAATCTTGAATGTTTAATAAAATATTCAACTCAAATTAAAATTCTTCTCAATCTAAAATTTAATGCCTAACACATAGTGTAGGTTAGGGCACTTCTTAATTATTTTAGAATCCCAATGTTCCTCCTCCTTTTACTCCAAAAATAAGTGCTCAATCTTGTTCCAATCTCACTTGAAATTCAGGTTTCACCTCCCTTGATATTATTCCTAAAAAATTTCTAAATAAAATTTATGGCATTATTTTATTCGAGAGTTTTCACAGGAGACGTTACTTTTCTATAATATAATTAACTACGAGGGCTTGCGCTTATAGGATATATAGAAATCACATCAATTTTTTAAAATCTAATTCATATTTTCTTTGGGAGATCAAACTTAATAACAATCATTATTGTCATAATTGAATGATTGCTACCGGATGATATCTTCTTTCTTTAGGGAGATATCACACATTAACATCGATTTGAATATGGAATTAATGATCACTTCTCTTGATTATCATGGTCTAATATTTGATTAAACTTTATTCTAACCCTCTGGGGTTGTATGTGGTTCTTCCTTAAATCAGGTTACGATAGCCAAGAGAAAATCCATAATTCTGGATCTGAACCCATTAGGAGATTTTATCTCAACTTTTTGAGGCGGTATATTATCCTTATTGGTTTGTTTAACTTTAGAATTGATATTTAAATTTAATTCCTTATTTTTTTGAAAGGAATTTAATTTAGATTTGCTTTGCACCTTATAAGGTAAATCACTCTTTTCAATACTCCACCAACAATAACCTATAGGAACCATTTTAATTATGTGTGACAACACTAGTGCTACTTACATATCCAAAAATGCAATTCAACACTCCCGCACAAGCATATAGATATTAGGCACCACTTTATAAAAGATCATGTAGCAACGAGAGATGTAGAATGGCATCATATAGCTACAGAAGATCAATTGGCAATCATCTTCACTAAATCCCTAGCCTATGAAACCTTTAGCACCTTAAGGACTAACCTAGGTGTTATAGGCATTCATGCTTAACTCAAGATAAATAAGAAAAGTATTTAAAATCATTCATTAATATATATTAAACTATATTTGTTCATTCTTATACATGTTTATGTGTTGTTGTTTGTTATTTATATAATTTTTTTTGGTATTACCTAATCATCACACACACTCATCTCATTGCCTCACAAAATCTTTTAATTTTTTTAATATTATACTATATGATCCATGTTTGTACTGTATGATATGCACAAATGATAACCATTAGCTTAATTAGCGGTCTAGGTTATATCTATGTTATGTGATTATACTATATAAACCCTTATTCATACTGTATGATCTACGTGTAACTAACCATTGAGGAATTCAATTCATTTGGTATGAAATTATTGTCAATCATATGATATGATACATCTTCGTATTATCTGATACACTTATTAAACTGAATGGTATGAATTCCATTCAACTGATACTATAATAATTACATTTTGTACTGTACAAACACTTGTTCATACTGCTTAATACTTTTCATCAAATGCCATATTGATGACTCCCCGGGACAAACACAATTCAATAAGATCTTATATAATGCCTTATCATACTGTACGATTTGACCATTTTTTTTACAAGTAATCTAGATGAGTTAACTTCTCTAATTGTACTGTATGAACCTCGGTCATAATGTATGATCTACCTAAAATCTATAAATTGGAAGGATGTAAACATTTCAATTCACTCAGCTAACTACTCCTTAAAACTCATATCATATGGACCTTCTTGTTCAATGGCAATTAGAACCAAACGTGGTAGAATGACTTAGAGGAGTTCCTCCTCCTCTCATTATTTTGACAATCATTTTTTGTCTGCAAGAGATGAAGATGTCGATTACAAGTACAAGGAGACAAAAATCACCCCTTTTAGAATGTTAAATCAACACGCCCTTAACTTTAAGATGATGAACCTCTTTACCTCCATTACTCTTTAATTTATCCTCACACTAGCTTTTTCCTTCAAATTTAAACTTCTTTATGAATTCTTAGCCAACCTTAGGCTACTTTTTAGAAACCTCTATCATGACTACATTTATTTATTTCCAACCCGTAGAAATCACCTAGGAAGCTTATGGAGAATATATCAGTCTTACTACCAAAGGATCGCGTCCATAATCCCTTATCTGTACAATTAAGTTTGATTGGACTTCTATTAACTTGATCCTTAGGAATGTACCTATAAACAAATATTAACCACTAGTTCACACCTTAAATTAAAATGCTTGGGTCATCCAATATGTCCTAAGAACCTTAATTATACCTAGAACTTGGAATCGAGTTAACATAATCTCACTTTTTTCTATATTCACCTACCTAATCATGTTGAATAACCAATTTGATGAAGCTCAAATGATTCTAATTATATCAAAAATATGACTCATATTTTACATCCCAATTCCCAATGAAAACAAAATATTGCCTTAGAACACATCATAAGATATATCCTAAATAAAAATTACCAAAACAACTTTTATGCTCTTCTCGATAATGTTTCTATTTTTTATATGGATGCCTCCTTTTGCATCCTTTTCCATCGGGGCATGAGCATGATGAGCTAGAGTTTGCTGAAGAAGGGGAAGCTGTTCCTTTAGGTGGACCTGCACCACCACCAACACCCCCACCTATACCTACCTACCATGCCTGCACTCACTATGACATCATTTAGTGACTCGAGTGACTAAAAACTAGGCTCGACTATCACATTCAACAATAGCAACAATAGTACAAGGAAGAAATGAGATGGTTTAGAGAAAGAATTTCCTTAATTGATAATCAGTTTGCCTCCATCCATCAATACTTTCAATCGCCACCACCACCACCTAATAAGGATCTGCCTTACCTTTAGTGTTTATTTATTTTATTTTACTATTTTTTTCTGGTAATGTTTATTTTGTTTGTTGTTTCTCCTCTTTTTAGTGATGTTAAAAAGGGGAGAAAAATGTATGTTTTGATTGTATGTTTTAATAGAATCTTGTGTTTGTGTTAGTTTATTTTTTCTTCTTTTATCTTTTATAAAAAAAATTAAAAACAAAAATAAAAATTTGCAACCCCTAATTTTTAAAACTATACCTAGTGTGAGGGGGAGCTTATGAGAAAAGATTTTTTTATCTTACCTATCGACCAACATTATTTGCCATAATAAAAAAGGGATAGATTGTTGCAATCTAAGATCCCTAATCTGTGATTTTGATGATGACAAATATTATTAATTGTATTATTACTTTCTTTTTAAATTTTTTAGATATTTCTTTTATGTGTGAGTACTAATATTACAGGTAAGATATACACTGCTCAAGGCTACTAAAAGCTAAAAAATGAGTAGAATAATAATGTTAAGTAAATAAAGTCTGTAAGATTATTTTTCTTTATTTTGTATTTCTTGAGTTTGACCAAATAAGAGTGTATGCAATTAAATGATCGTGCACACACACGGGTAATGAGATAAATCTTAAAAGTTAAAATTTTTATATTAATCATATTGTTTGACTTATAATCATACTCCACGATTAGTTTAGAAAGAATGGGTTTAGTGGCTAATTACAAAATTAGTTTATATTAACTAATCGTACTATACGATTCATTACGATTTAAAAACCTTATCCGCTGGATGAATTAAGTAAGATTTTTAAATTTTGATTCTTAAACAAATCATACTGTATGATCTAATTCATATTGTATGAATATTTTAAATTTTACTTAAATTAACCATCTTAATTAGTCAATCAAATCATATTTTAATTAATGATATCAGATTGTATTGTATGATATTGAACATACAAAAAATTTCCATTAACAAAATCTGGTCGTCCCAAAGAACATACTATACATTATTTATATCGTACTAGATGGCCTACTTAGAATTTAATAATCATAATGCATGATGATAACAATACGGGGTGACTTACAGAGATGATTTCTAATCATCCCAATAATCATCCTGTACAAATAAGAGAGAAAAGCTAATAGATCGTATTATACGATATTTGGATTATACGGTATGATGTGTTTAAAAAGTTGAATAGTTTTTTTGAATATATATTTACATTGCACTGGATGGTTCTATTTTTGAACTGATCATATTATACAAAATTAAATCATACTATATGAATAGTGATAGCTAACTTGAATTTTTAGGGTTTTTTGAAACCCAATACTTAAGCAAGTTTTTGTGATTCTCTTTGTAATAGTGAGAGGATTGTGTGACTACTGAAGGAACTCTAAGAGGGGAGTTTTTGAGAAATCCAAAGTTTGAGAGGAAGGAGAAGGTGAGGTTGAGCGTGAGGGAGTAAGAGTGTGAGATGATCACATGGTTGCTTTGCACTAGTTACACCCTTGCTCCTCTTATGGCCTTAGTGAGTCTTGAAGGCTCTCTTAGGTAAGAGAGTTCTAGGTCAAGTCCTCAATGTACTCTTCCTTCTCCATGAGGGAGAAAAAGAGCTGAGGTTTTTTACCATCTATAAGAGTGGGAAAAGGATATGAGGTTCTCTGCCTTCTCTAGGAGGGAGAAAAATGAGTTGAGGTCCACTGCCATCACTAGGAGAGTGACATAATGTCTGGCACTCCATCGCATCAGGTTTGGTGAAAGTGAGTCTGTAAGGGCTTTTCCACCTTGGTGTGGGAGAAAAGATGAGTCACTTAGTGATTAGTGCAATACCTAGAGCGGAGGACTCTAGGAAGTGGATGTAGATCAACGTTTACTGAACCACTATACAAATCTATAGTGTATTTTTTTCCTTTTTGCACTTTTATTTTTCCTTCATTTTATTAATATTATAACTAGTTGACAAAATCGATAATTATTTCTTTATTTCATAAATCAATATATCATCATGGTTAAATCAATATTTTTGATAAACTTATTTGCTTCTAAAATTAATAAAAATTTAGTATTTTCAATTTTTTAAAACTTTTAAAAAATATTGTCATCATTATTTTGAAGTTAAAATTTATTTTTTAAATTACCAATTCACACCCCCCCCCCTCTTGGTGAGCCTTGGTCTAGTTCCTTAAGGTTTAAAAACATTCACAAACTTTCATATGAAGCTAAAGTGTTAATGCCCTACATGATAAAAAATTATAAGAGTTTTAAGAATACTTTAAACTTTTAGTCCCATTACATCCTTAAAGTGCCAATACCCCATAAAATGACCCATAAATATTAAAATAATATGAAACTCTTTATCACTTAAAATTACCAATTCTTATAAGATATTAAACTACTTATGATTTTTGTGACCATCACTTTTGTGGGTCAATTTCATTATTGATCAATGTTATAAAAAGAAGTAATCCCACCCTCCCACCACTTTTATGGGTTGATTTCATCTTTGAATTAAAATCTATATCAAACTAAAATTGGACTTAAATTTTTTTTTTTTTAAAATCTTTTATCATTTAACAATTTATATCCTATAGGCATCTGTGTATGCTAATGAATGAATTCAATGAATTTTTCTAGTTATGTTATTATTATTATCAAAGGATCGAATTTATTTTGTATATTTTTCTTTCTTATATAAGAGAGTAAATTTCTTCTCTCATACAAAAGCAAAACTAATTTATCAATAGCAGTGATTAGAGATATATAGAAATTAAAATGCAAAAAAATAAATGAAAAGAACACACAAAGATTTATAGTGGTTCGGTCAGCTTGACATATGTCCACTCCATGGAGACTCTCTCTCTAAGTATTGCACTAAATAGAAGTGACTCTACTTTTGCTCTCAAAGCAAGGTGGAGAATCCCTTTTAAAATCTTTTCACCGATCTAGTGAGGTAGAAATCCTTAAATCTTTTTACTCCCTTCTGGAGTAGGTAGAGAACTTGAATCCTTTTACTTCTTCCTAGAGTAGGAAGAGAACCTTGAAATTCTTTTTCCCCCTCCTGGTGAAGGCAGATAATCCAGGAATCTTTTTACTCCCTCTTGGAGTAGGAAGAGAACCTTGATCTAATGCTGATGAAGATCTCCATAGAGCCACAAAGAAACTAGAGAAGCAACTTGAAGAAGATGACGAATATCTTGCTTGGAGAAACCTTTGTGAATCTCTCACAAATCCCCCTCATAAGGATATATCTCTCAAGCTCTACCTCTTTCTTATCTAAGCTCTCTCTCAGGTCTCCTCCACAATAAAAGATTAACTATAGGGTCAATACAATTGCTTAAATAGAGAGCCTACAAAAGAAGCCTTAATTTTCAATTATGCGCAATTGATCATCTAGTTTGATTGATAGATCATCCTGTACAATTAGTACAAAATAGCCCTTTGAGCCAAGTTGACCAGCATTGCCCTGTATGATTAGTTCAAGAGAAATAGGCTAATCATCCTGAACGATATACTATCATTTCAGATGATTTGTTTAAATCCATTGAACTTCATCTAGTATGATACCCAGTAATGCCTAATCATCCCATGCACTTCTGTGTCCTCTAACACAAAAGGGGTCAATCATCCTAGATGATTAGTTGAAAAATTATGATATTCATCTGTTATGATATGAGGCGATCCCTTATCAGGCCATATATATTCTCTATCATCCAAGACGATCATCATCGATCATGTTGTATAATTATATCAAATTATGTTTTATCATAATTGTTCTACTAGTCATAGGATTAATTTAGGCATGATTGTCTTGAATAATCCATGACAATGTTTATTATCATGTACGATTAATACAAAATTTAAAAAATAACGTATTGCCTAAATTATGAATTGTGGCAGATTTTCACTATATGAACTATTCTTCCTAGACGATAGTGATCGTCCAATATGATTAGTTTAATCACTCATTTTTTTTTAATTAAAAACCCACAAGGGACTTACGCATTAATATTAAAAACAAGTATAGGGTCCTTAAAGGAGTTCATCAGCTCACTGGTGCTCAAAAGAGCTACAAAAGAAATCAAAAGAAAACCTACGAGCCAATTAACTCCCCTAACCAAAAATACAATAGAACCTAGTAACAAGCTATTGATGTTATAAACAAGCATCTAAAAAAGAAAGATAAGAATAACATAATTAAGCCCAATCTTTCTACAAAAATCCTTGGACTGATCCAAAAGAAGCTCCACCTGCACAAAGAAGCTGTTGCAAGCAAAAAACCTACACCACCACAACAGATTTGTTAAATAATCACAAAAGTATAAAGAGGCAATATGAAGGAAGGTAGTGCAATAAAAGATGTGCCAAGTAAAGCCAAAGTTGGAATTAAGACTTAAAGAGCTCAGGAATAATTTATGAAAAGCCTCATATGGAACATCCACAAGCCACTCAATCCTACCTTCATATAACCCAAAATCCATCTCAAATAAGCCCATCCACTGATTACTGAAACAACTACCCAAATTCTCTAAGAAATAAGGACAGCAGCCATCCATCAGTAAAAACCAGTCATCCCAAACAGGATGCACCCAGCCAACAGGAACCAACAACATACGGCACAGAGAACCAACCAAACCATGCCACCCAATATAGATAAACTGCAGAAAATACAAACTGCAGATAAATCCCACCAAAAAACCACAACAGCAACAGCATAGAGACTAGCCACATCCACACTGTTACCCCCAGCACTCCACAGAATGAAAGTAGAAGAGCAACAATGGGTACAACCATCAGCATATAAACCAGTAAAATCATTGCTCAAGTCAAAATTCACAATTAATTTAGCCAGAACAGTGGACACAAGAAAAAACCTATGGCACAAAAGATGGAACCAATGAATAGGAACAACATGAAAGCTACAATGATCCATAAAATAATTCCAATGACTATATAAAGTGCCAGCCAACATATACCCACTAGGAAAATTGAAAGCATGAACAACACAATACCCAGCAAGGCAAGTCTGGCAGAACCAAAACCTCCCAACAATCTAGCAAAAAGGATCTAGGAGACGCATATCCAAGAAGGAAAGAAACTGGCATAAATAACACCTCCCAACAATCCAATGAAGAAGAGCTAAGAAGAACAAACTCGAGAACTTGGTGGCCGCAAAAAAGGATCTGCAGCCAACAAAGTACCAAACACCCAAGAAGAAACCATGATAATGGCAGGTACACATCCAACAACAAAAGACCTGAAGGGACAAAGACAACAACCATAACCAGTAGAATAATCTAGCAGCACTGAGAATATAGAAACAACAAAACCAAATCAGCCACTTCCAGAAAACAGACAAGCCCAGAGGCCAAACCAACCAAACCAGCAAGAAACAATACACAGAGTTAAGTGAAAACAAAGGGGATCCCACACGCATCAAGATGAAGTAAACCATTAAGAGGAATATGTATAGTAGAAGGAATAAAATAAAAAAAACAACCCAGATTGCAACCATAATTAGCAAGCCAAGAAACGCAGGAATTACCTGCCTTACCAACATGACAGAAAGATTTATTCACAAATAACAGCAGCCTTTTAATTTCCCTAACAACATAGAAGATGTTTGGGTTACAGCACACCTCCTCAAAATCTTGAAAAGGAGAGATGTTAAAACCAGAATTCACTTCAATAACCAAATTGATTAAGTTCAGAGGAATGCAGAGTTGGATACCATAAAGGATAAACATACTAAGAGCATAATCAATATTACCATTATGAACAGGGCCCGCAAAAGCAATAATCAAATGGCAATTACTACACGGATCAGACCGCCACAACCATCACTAAACTCCAAAAAATTACCATCAACATTGAGTTTAAAAACATTAGGAGGAGGCTTTATCCAATAAACAACATTGATAGCATTCGGGGGCCTTCATCCAGCCAATCCCCAAAGAAGAGGTGATATGATAATAATTTTTAGAGCTCTTAACAGTAAGAAAATTGACAGTCATAAGAGCCAAGATCTTGTCCTTTACCCTTTGGATAATATTGAGATGGTTCATCCTAACTCCATTGAACATAGAGTTATTCCTTTCCAACCAAAGAAACCAAAGAATAAGATAGGGAATACTATTACGAATGTGACCTTTAGTATCACTAAACCAAGACTTAAGTGACAAGTAAAGAGTAAGATGAGCATTAAAACAATTTAACTGAAACAAATAATCAAAATACACCCAAGTTCTAACAGCCACAAGCCCAGAAATAAAAACATGATGCATATTTTCAATGTGAAAACAACATTGACATTTAGAGGCAAAACTAAAACCTTTTTTTTAATAAGATTGTCCTTCGTAGGGATAAATTTATGAAGAACTCTCCACACAAACATAGAAACCGTAGAGGGTATGCTCTTATGCCAGATGTTAGTAAAAGTATTGTCCAAGATACCTTTAGTTCTAAAAGAATGCCAAGCATTTTCAAGATAAAAACCCCCATCTTTAGAAAAATCACACAGAATAATATCTTTAGAATTGGTATTTATAGGCAGGTTAAAAATATGAGAAATAATGCAATCAGGGATCAAATTAGAAAGCTTCTCATAATCCCAACAATTATTATTGAAGAAAAAATTAACTTTAATAGAAGCAGAAGAAGTAGAGTTCAAGATAGAATCAATAGAGTCATTACCAAGCCATTTATCCTGTTAGAAAAAAATGTTACCTTCTCCAAGCCCCCACGAGATAAGGGGCTCCACATCCCATTTAATCTTACAAAGTCTTTTCCAAACTTTAGAATCACCAGGTTTAGGAGAAATATTGGTCGGGTGATTACCCACATAATATTTAGAAATCATGAAAGTCGCCCAAAAATTCTCTTTAGAATGTAAAATATACCATAATTTAAAGGAGAAAGCCTTAGCAAGGTCATAAAGATTCTTACAGCCAAGCCCACCTTCATCCAACACACCACAACAATTATCCCACAAAGCCTAAGTAATTTTAGAAGAAGAGAGTGTACCTTTCCAAAAAAACTTATTAATAATCTTATGGATCCTATTACAAACAGCTTGAGCAGGAAAAATAGTCTGAAACATATAAATAGGTAAGGCGCAAAAAACACTTTTGATTAAAGTAACCCAGCCACCAAAACTAAGAAAATTAGAATCCCACAATAAAAGCTTATTTTGAACCGAAGCAATAAGATCATTAAACAAGAAAGTTTGTCTTCTACCTTTAAACAAAGGAACACCAAGATACTTAATAGGCAAGTTAGACTGAGAGAAGCCAGTAACATCTTTGATAGCCAGAATACGATCATTAGAAACCCTTTTAGAAGTAATAAAACAACATTTATTTTTACTAAAAGTAAGACCACTAAATAGTTTAAAAAGATTGAAAAAATCCATAATTTTATGAATTCTATTAATAAAAGCATTAGTAAAAACAATAAAATCACCAGCAAAGCATAAATGAGATATATGAAATCCTCCCTAACTCCTAAATAAAGTCCAGGATTAAGCTCAAATAAATTAGAGAGACCCCTAGACAGAAATTCAGCCACAATAATAAAAAGTGCAGGAGAAATCGGATCACCCTGCCGTAAACCATGAGAAGATTTAAAGAAGCCGTGATTGGAGCCATTCAGAATAATAGAAAAGTAAACATTTTCAATACAATTTTCAATAAGATTAATAAATGCATGGTTAAATCCAAAAAGATTTAGCATCAAGTAAATTAAATTCCAACTAATATTATCATACGCCTTAGTAATATCAAGTTTTAAAATAACATTACCCCCTCTAACCCTAACATCCAAATCTTGAATTAATTCTTGAGCCAAAAGAATATTCTCCGTAATAGCCATACCTTTCACAAAACCCAGTTGATAAGGAGAAATAATTTTAGGTAAAATTGAAGAAAGACGATTCAAAATAATTTTAGAGAGCAATTTGTTGAAGAAAGTACAAAGACTGATAGGACGGAAATCATTCCACGTTTGAATAGAGTAACTTTGAGGAATGAGCACAAGCAACGTAGATGTAAAAATTTTTTGGAATAGGGTTACCATTAAAAAAATCCAAAATAGCAGAAAAAATATTATCATAAATAATATGCCAACTTTTTTGAAAAAAAAGAGTCGTATAACCATCCAGACCCGCCACCGAATCAATATTCATCCCAAACACAGTCTCTTTAAATTCCTCCAAAGAGGGAGGTTTAGAAAGGAACTCATTATCATCATTAGAGAGAAGGTTAGGAATAAAAGAGTGGTCGGTAGCTTGAATAGGAGTAAAAGCTTTATTAAAATGAATTTTAAAGTAAAGAACAACTAAATTGGTAATCTCAACATTGTCAGTAGAATAAGAACCATCCTCTGTTTAAATGTTGTTGACACTACTTTTAATCCTTTTTCTCTTAGTTAAAGCATAAAAGTACTTAGTGTTACTATCACCCTCAACCAAATGCTTAGCAGCAGCTTTTTGTTTCCAAAAACCTCTTTGTGAGCTTGAAAGTTAAAAAGATCAAGTTTAGACTGGTTTAATAAAGAAAAATTAACATCAGAAGGGTCATTTTGACATAAGTTTTCATTAAAAGCAACACATTGTTCAGCTTGAAGAATATTAGAGAATATATTTTTAAAAACATTGTGATTCCAACAGTTCAGAGCTTATTTCAACCTCTTAAGCTTGAACCAAAGTCTTTTCATACCAGCAATAAAATTATCAGGTTGCAAAGGAGCTTGCCAATTATACTTAACAACCTCAAAAAATGTATTTTTAAGTAACCACATATTTTGAAATTTGAATTGAGAAGAAGCATTAATTTGCCTACTATTAATGTTGATAAGCAGAGGAGAATGATCAGACAAAGTTCTACTAAGGTGATGAACATTAGTAAGACTAATAGCATTAATCCAAGAATCATTAAAAAGCACACGATCAAGCCTCTGCCATAAGTGACCCTTGTTCCAAGTGAATTTATTACCAACAAAACCAATATCAATCAAATTACATTACAAGATCATGTTATTAAAGTCATACATATAACGATAAGAAGGGGCCGACCCACCAAACCTTTCAGAAGAGGTAGTGAAAGCATTAAAGTCACCTCCAACCATCCAAGGCAAGTGACAAATACTATGAAAATTCATAAGCTGGTCCCACAACAACTTTCTAATATAAAGGGAAGAAGCAGCGTACACGAATGAAGCACAACAATGAAAATTAAAAGCCTTAATTTTGCAATGCATAAGTTAAATAAAGTCTCCAATAATATCAATTTTAATATGATTTTTCCAAAAGACCCAAATTTTTTTAGAAATGTTCGAAATAGTATGGTTAAAACCAAGAAAACGAGAGGTACTAGCTAACCTAGAAGCAGGGATAAGAGGTTCAAGCAAAACAAGGATAGAAATATGATGAATATGACATAGATTTTTAACATGAATCTTAGAATATGGGCATCCAATGCCCATAACATTCCAGATAATAGTATTAAAAATAAAAAGCCATTAATGAGAAGTATTTGAACGAATATTTCTAGTAGTGTTTCTAGTCGGTTGTAAAGAAACATGCTTAGGCTTGCGCCCCCTTTTATTATGAAATTTAATAAAACTAGCATCATTGTCATCCGAGGCAAAACATCTAGCAGCAGTCATCATCTCATCAGTATCAGTAAGAGTATCACTATTATAATTAGAGGTTGAAGGAGTCTTATAACCATTATGTAAATGAGGAACATCATCCTCCATAAACCTACCATCATCATCCCATATTTCAGAGTCCTTTCCCTCCACAACTTTAATGTTGGATGCATGTGATAATTGATGCCCCATAACAACAAACTCTCCCTTCTCTAAGACAGTATCACTCTTATCTCTATCACTCCTAACCAATTAAATATCAACCTTAGTAACCGTCTATGTATCCTGAACACTTAGATGATTAGAAATCATATGTTCACTAGCATCAATTATATTATGATTGATATTGCAAGAAGGAGAAGGATCAACATTTTGCATAACATTATCGACATTCTCCTCACAATCGGTAGAACCAACATTAAGTAAATCATTAGAAATATTGTTTAAAAGGGAAACTCCCTGTTCATGAGGAACAGAAGCAATTACTCCCTCAAAATGATCCTTCTCGGGTCCAACCAAAGGGCTCTCATACAGATGATTTTTTGTAGGAGAAATGTCATATGATTGTTTCAAAGGGTTCTATCAGGATGTAAGTGAGGATTTTTATGAAAACATTGATTCATAGCATGCCCGTGCATCTTACACAAAGAACAAAATATAAGCAAATTTTCAAAATCAACTTTCTGGAAATAACCTTTCACTTCAAAACAATCCAAATTTTAGCTGGATGTTTCTTAAAAACATTCAACTCGACCAAAACTCGAGCAATTGACAGTCGAGACACTGAAGCAGTAGCTTGATCAGTCTATAATGGACGGCCAGAGATGGATGCCATAATTTGATGATTAAAAAAATGCAAATGCAAATTAGGAAATGATATCCAAACCGGAGCAATAGGAGATTCCTCCCTAACATCAAAATCCGGAGTCCATTTCAAAAGGCGCATTTGACAAGCTTGAATATAATACGAACGTCTAGCAAAATCTGGCTATAGTCAAGGTCATTGGCTAACAGGATAGCAATATGCCTTTGATCAAGTAAACCCACATGAAAAGAATTGGATAGCTTTATATTAACAAAAAACTTACGAATAACATCAAGATTTGGTCTTCTAAAAAATATTACCAACCAAGGTTTGGCATAAGGAGCAGCAAGTTGATCAACTACCGAATCCTCAAAAAGAAGGGCCGGGCAGCCCTTAAAAGAAGAATGAACAAACTTCAGTTTTGGAGAAAACAAAGAACCACCAGTAAGAGCCTCTTTGAATGAACGTGTTTTCGCGTCAAATGATGAAGAAACAAGGAAAGATGATGACGGGGTATTCATCTTCCCACACGAAAACCCAACGAGAAATAGCCAAATCAAAACACGAGAGAGAACCAGAGATGACGAGTAAGAAAATCAAACCGAAACTGCCAAGAAATTTCAGCCAGGAGGGCCAAAATCGATCGCACGAGAGGAAGCCCTAAAGCTCCCAGAAATTGCCCTAGAATCGCCCCTGGCAGAGAGACGTCACGATAGTTTAATCACTCATAATTAGTATGTATGCTCTAATTAGGGTTTTTTTTTTACTGATCATCCATTACAATTTAAAATTGTCCTATACGATTAGGTCAAAAAAAGAGAATTCTGCAACTTGCAAAATTTCTAGCCTTAAGTGTGTATGTGCAAAGTTAATTAGCTTGGGATTCACCAGATACATGATTTAAGAAAAGTAAAAAGTATATTGAAATTAAGATTATAGATTGGCTTGACCCTAATCTTCCCAATCTTAAGCTGATTTGCATTGTAGTGATCTTGTGGACCTGAAAGGTTTAGTAAGTAAAGCAAACAAAATATATATTCAATAATAGTAGTGGTAAAGAACCATTAATATTTGTTATCATCAAAATCACAGAACTTGGATCTAAATTTGCAATAATCTCCCCCTTTTTTATGATGAAATATTATTGTTAAAAATTTCAAATCTAGTAAGGAATTTTTTTTTATTAAAAAGAAATGAGACATAAAAATATATATAAAAATAAATTTTGTTAAAGATACAAGCAAATAGAATAAAGCAAATTCCACTAAAAACATAAGCAAATATTACACATTACTCCCTTTTTTGACATCATAAAGAGGAAATAAGAAAAATACTAAATAGAATAGAGTACAAAAAAGAGTACCAATACATACACAAAAACAAATACTGACAAACTAAAAAAAAGAGGAACCCTGATCAAGTGAAGGTGGTGGTGGCTGATAGTATCGATGAAGGGAAGCAATCTGCTCACCAAACCATATCATTATCCTGGTTAAGCTGCTACTGCTACTGGGCGACGTAGTTTTCAAAATGAGTAAAATCCACTACATGCTTCTACTCTTATGCAGTTACATAGGAGTCAAACCTAGCCTCCCACTAGTCAAACCTCTAAACTATATAATCTATCTATGACTGCGGCATATAGGAACAAGTGTAGGAATAGGTGCTGGACCTTCATCATGTTTATCTGCTTCTCGGTAGATTTCCTAGTAGCAAGAAGCACTTTGAATTTCATGGAAGGAAGTATCAGAGTAGAAGATTAATTGAGAATTGATCTGGTGGTGTAGGAAATCGGAAGTTGTACTTGGATTCTATGATAAGTGCTATGATGTGTCCTAATGCTAGATTGGATATTCTCTTATATTTGGGATCTTTAATACATGTAAGATTAGAAAGATAGTGAATTAAAAGATCAGGTGCATTAAAGTCTATCGAGCCATTATGAAATAAGTTATAAGAGAAAGAACATGAGTGATGTTGATTCGATTACTAACTTTAGGAATGATAGAATTGTAGGATATTCTAGATGATGTGAGCATCATGAACTAAAGTGCTGACTTTGGCAATGTGGAAGTTACTATTGGATCCTCTAAGGGTGGTATTGATAGGGGTCTAATCAAATTCAAGATTTATAACTAAAATATAAACTTTTTCACTATTAGTGGACAAATATATAAAAACATGAAGGTCTTGATTAGTGATTTCTACTAGTCATCTTTTGACATATGAATAGATGATAGTACACATTGTTGATTCGCAGGCTTGCATAGAACTCAAAGAGGGGTTCAGAACAAAAAGGATAAGCTAAAGTAAGAATGAAATTTAGAGTAAAATGAGTAAAGAGGGGTAGTACTTGAAAATGGAGTTCCTCCTGATTGTTTGATCTTGGAGGGTGTAATTCCAGCATTCTTATATCTAATGTACACATTTTCATCAACTGCCTTAGCAAATCTTTGATCAACTTGACAATGAGAGGAACTTCCGATAATTTTTTGTGACCACTTACCTCCAACCATTACAAAGGAACAAATTTTAGAGGAGAATAAAGGAGTGTTAAAGAATTGTAGTGAAGAATACCTTAGATTTAGGCTATTTATATAGAGTCAGCCAGATCATCTAGGATGATAATTAGATAATCTAGGACGATCAAGTGCAATTAACTCATTCAAATGATTGGTCATATCATTTAGGATTGTACAATATCGTAGTGGATGATTAGACCTAAGCAATCATTCTAAGGAGTCACCCTGTATGATTGTTGACTAAATGGATCATACAGGATGAACAAGTAGATCATTCAAGACGATGCACAATAAAGGATTGGAGTAACATTATTCAAATCATCCAACCATTTCTACCACATGGATCATACATGACAAAATGAGAATCATCCAGTATGATTACTAATAATTGAGCCAAGTCAGCCATTAGATGTGTAATGAGTAATGATTGGAATTTCTATTAAAATTATAAAGGAAGATGTGGATCGTCCTAGATGATGTGAGAAAAAATTAAAATTTTTAGGAGATGGAATGGGATGATCTAGATGATTCAAAAATAAGAATAAAAATATTAAAAAGATGAAACAGTAGAAAAATCAAACAAAAAAAAAAACTTTAGTAAATGATAAGTTTTTCTTATGAGTGGATTAAAAATTAGTAAGAAATAAATTAACAATGATGAAATCCAAAGAAGGTAGAAAATCTATCTTATTAACTATTGTTCGGCCTCCTTAAAAGTTCTAATCTTTTTAATACAAAAATCTAATTCAGATAAAAGAAAAAAAGATAAAAAAGTGATATGTTTAAACTTTATTTCAAAAAAATATCTGATAGAATATTATTACAAAGTAATATATTGAAATCATGATTTTCAAAGTTTAAGTGTTTATAGATATCAAGTGGTATATGAATTTTTCTAAGATTTAAAGATTTGAAAGAGAAGGAAGCTTATTTCTTTATGGGCTTATTTTGTTCCTCTTTTTCAATTATCTGGCGCACTTTGGACATTTTTTAATTTTTGACACACTTTGGTATATTTTGTAATTACATGACGATTATTGCGAATCTTTTTATTTTCTTTTGGTCTCATTTTGTACCTCTTGTCATTTTTTGCAAGCTTGCTTACTTTCAAAACTTTTAAAGACTATGAGTTATTTGATTATCTTCCATATATAAGAGAAGAAAACTCACTCTCTAATATAAGGAAGAATAAACTACAAATTAGAATTATATCCATATGATAAATGTAACAACCTGATTAAAAAACCTTGAAAGTTATTTAATGACTTTGAGCATTAATCATATGAAATAGATTACTATAATAAGATAAAGTAGATCTTAATTTCAAAATCTAACCTTTAATTTGAAATAAAATTTACTTCAAAAAGAAAAAAAAACTCCACAAAAGGAGATACAACAACAACAACAACATCAAGCCTTTATCCCACTACAAAAGGAGATAGAGGAAGAGAAATAATTATCGATGTTTTTTCCTTTAAAATCAAAAGTAAGGCAAAATGTCATTTATGAAATCAAAAATATTAATGACTATTGACCTGATTCCTTAAAAATATTGAATGAAAAATAAAAAAATGAAAAAATATAAAATAAAAATACATAAATAAAAATAGACATGCAAATAAATAAAAACAAAAAAATATCTGAAAATAAAAAGTAATAATTTCAAGCATTAATATTTATTACACATAATTTGTTCTTAAGATGCTGAAAGTTTTAAAGGCCAGTGGTTTTTGTAAAGTTATCAAGAAGTTGATTTTTAGTGGCTATATGGTGTAGCTCTATGTCTCCTTTAGTAATATGAACCCTAATGAAGTGATGCCTTATGTCAATGTGTTTGATCTTGGAGTGTTGGATTGAATTATTTGAAATATAGATGACACTAGTATTATCACATAGAATGTATTACTTTAACCAGAGGACTTGGGCCACACAACTTCCCAAGGTTATATACTTAGCTTTAACAGTGGACAGGGCAATTGAGTTCTATGTTATATTAGACCGAGAGACTAAGGATCGTCCTATGAATTAATGTCCCAAAAGTGCTTTTCCTATCAACTCAACATCCTGCAAAATTTGAAAATCATATAATTTCAAATGAGGTGCTATGCCAAGGATACCATATTCCTAAATTTTGGATCCATAAGAGATATCTAAGGATTCTCTTAGCTGCAGTCAAGTGGGAATTTGGATCAGCTTAAAATCTAGCATAAAGATAAATACTAAATAAAATATTAGGTCTGCTAGCAGTCATGTAAAAAAGTGATCCAATTATTCCTTTGTATTCTTTTGATCAATAGATTTTCCATTTGAATCCTTATCTAATTGAATAGTTGAACTCATGGGAGTGTTGATTAGCTTAGCTTTATCCATTTCATATTTCTTAAGGATTTTCTTAATATTTTTTTTTTTGACTAAAAAAAATTCCATCATCCTTCAGCCTTATGCTAATCTTAAAAAGCAAGTAGTTCTCCTATCATACTCATATGAAATTTCTTACTCATTATTAATGAAAACCCATCATAAAGGCTTTTATTACGGGATTCAAATGAAATATAATAAATATAAATTTGAACAATTATTAATTCATCTCCTACCTTTTTTCAAAAATGGGGTGGTGTTAATGCTCCCCTTAACAAATGTTCTTTCAAGTAGGAATGTGCTTATCCTTTTATACCATGCCCTAGGTGCTTATTTTAGTCTATATAATACCTTTTTTAATTTAAACACATGATTAGAAAATTGTGAATTTTTAAAGCATAGGGGTTATTCATCATACACATCTTTTTTAATCCCCCAATTCAAAAGGCATTCTTAACGTCTATTTGGTACACTTTGAATCCATTAAAATAAGCAAAGGCTAGTAGCCTATAAAGGCTTCCAATCTTATTATAGGGGCAAAAGTTCTCTTTAAAATCAATCCCTTATATTTAGTTATACCCCTTAGCCATCAATCTTACCTTATTCCTCACCACTAAACTAGAATCATTCATCTTATTTTTGAAAACTCACTTAATTCCAACCAGATTCGAGTCCTTAGGTCTTTCAACAATCTCCCAAAAATCACTTTTTATGAATTAATTTAAGTCTTCTTACTTGGTTAAGATCTAGAATTCATCAAATAGGGCTTGATTTAGGTTAGTGGGTTCAGTCATTGAGATGAAAGTATAGTGGTTTACCTCTTTTCTAAATCCATACCTAGTTCTAACACCTTCAGATGGGTCTCCTAAGATCAGTTCTTTAGCATGATTTAAAGAATATCTTCATTCTTTAGGCTAAGTGTTTTCAATTTCTGCCCTTTCCTTAAGATTTACAGATTCTATTACTTGGGTGACTTCTATAACCTCTTCTTCTTCTACCCTATGCCCTCCATAATTATTAGATTCATCAAAAATAATATGACTGGTCTCCTCAACTATCACTATTCTTTTATTAAAAACTCTATAAGATTTCCTAACACTTGAGTAGCTTAGGAACACTCATTCATCTGATTTTGGATTAAACTTTCATAGTAAATATTTTTCATTATTCAGAATGAACACTTTACATCCAAAAATATGAAAGTGAGAGAGGTTGGGTGTCCAACCCTTTAAATTTTTATAGGATGCCTTATTTAGCTTTGATCTAACATTTAACCTATTCAAAACATAATAGGCTGTACTCACTGCTTCTACCCAAAAGTATTTTGGAAGTGAGTATTGAGCTAATATGGCTATAGTGGCTTCTATTAGGGTCCTATTCTTTATTTTAGCTTTCCCATTCTGGTGAGGGGTCCTAGGAGCTAAAAAATTGTGGTCTATCCCTTGCTCCTTACAAAAAGATTCAAATTTTTTATTCTTAAATTCTCCACCTTGATCCTATAAATTATCAGAATTTCATAACCTAGTTTTCTTTGAATCTAAGTAGAGAATATTTAAACTCTTTGAATGATTCAATTTTTTGAGATAGGAATCTAATCCAAGTAAATCTCGAATAATCATCAACAATCTCATGCCCAAAGATTTTCTCTTTTAGGCTTGCAGTGTAGATAGGTCCAAAGAGATTTATGTGAAGGATTTCTAAGGTTTGACTTGTGGCGATGTCTTTGATTGAGGTGAAAAAGGATTTGACTTTTTTTTCTAATTGACAAGCATCACATAGGTTGTCCTTAGTAAACTGTAGTTTGGGTATTTCTCTCACTAAGTGTTTTTAGGTTTTCTTTCTAAGGTTTGCTTGCATGACATAGTTTTATATGCCATAACCTAGATTCATTAGCAATTATTTTTAAGTAAAGAGCAATATCAAATTTAATGCAGTTTAAATTAAGCATATAAACATTATTGATTCTCCTTTCCTATAAAACCGTTTTTTCATTTAAGCTTATTATGTAGCTGGTAGAAAAGAATTTGATTTTGAAGCCTTTATCAAAGAGCTGGCATACGCTGAGCATATTATGTTTTAAGCCATATACCAGTAAAACATTTTTAATGATGAAAGTTTTTGAGTTGCCAATTATACCTTAGCCCACTACTCTCTTGGTGGTGTTATCTTGCCTTCTACCCTATTCTCCAATGAAATAAATTTATTTGCCTCTCCAATCATATGTCTTAAACATCAACTGTCCAGGTACCACATGCTCTTCGGAGGCCTTTTTTGGGAGCACACTTACAAAATCATTAGATGCTGGATTTGGGAAACTAAATAGGCATCGATCCCATCTTATGGAAAGAAGAATGATATTCATGCATGTTATGCTATGAATTTTAAACTTTTAGTCTCCACACCAAATGTGCACTATAGTGAACAATACAAGTGTCAGAGAAATGTCCTAAAAAGCAACAAGAAAACATCTAATACTAGGAAAAAGATTTACTAATCTATTTGGGTTATGGTGCCTCTTTCTAGGTTTGAAGAATACATGCTGATGCAATGGATTATTAAACTCTTTAAGTGAATGTGATTTTTTTTCTTTAAAAGCATTTACATTGATTTGTAAAAATTAATTTACACTTTTAAGATTCGGGTTATAGTGCCTTTTTCTAGGTTTGAAGGATACATGATGATGCAGTGGATTATGAAACTCTTCAAGTGAATGTGATTTTTTTTTCTTTAAAAGCATTTACATTAATTTGTAAAAATTAATTTACACTTTTAAGATTTGAATTTTTAATTTTCAATGCATGCTCCCTATTATCTATTTCAGATGTAAGAGTTTTTAATATTTTATTTGTAGCTTCTAATTCAACATGCAATAATTTTAAGAATCATGTAGCTCAGTTAATTAAAAATGCTTTTTGTTTAAAAAATTAAATTCATCTAATAATGCCATGTGATTATTATGCATAGTGGAATAATCTTTTCTTAAGATTTTGAACTCTTTCTATAGATTTTAAAAATAAACTTTGAGGCTAGCATGTAATTTGTTGAGCTTCCTATATAAAAATATTTTTTTTTAGAAACGTCAAGTAATTGGTCATAGATAAGCTCACATGCCTCTTCTTGATCAGAGTGATCAAGATGATGAAGGGCCATTAAGCAAAAGTTTGTTACCTCCTTTTCTACTTTAGTTTTAGAGGAGTATGATATTGAATCTGCCTAAAAAGTCTTTTGGATCCTTTTATTGTCCTTCTTGAACTTAGGTTTTTCTTCATCCTTCTCCTTGCTTGGGTGAGCTTTAAGAGTTGGGAAACTAGACTTTAGATACCTTGGCTTCCTGTATTTAAAATAAATAACATCAATGGAAACTTTAGAATTTTTATTATTCTTACCCTTGTTTTATTTCTTATGATGCTTTTGTTTTTTCCTTAAAAGCTTTTGAATTGTCTAGTTATTAAAGAAATATCATCATTTTTAGAACCCAAAGAATTTTTGTCAGAATCATGAACTTTTAAGGCAATAGGTTTCTCCTTTTTATTCTCACCTGCATCAAGTTGCCTTTTGTTCACTCCTTGCTCATAAGCAATGAGTGATCCAAATAAGTTATCAATTGAATAAATATTTAGATCCTTATATTTATTAATGAAAATAATTTTTTTGAATCAAAAGAAGAAGATAAACATCTAAAAATCTTGTCAACTTAAACATAATTTGTGAGTTATCTTCCTAAGGTAAGTAGGAATGTAATAAGCTGTGTAAACCTAGTACACATTTTAGAAATAGATTCACTAGGTTTCATGCAAAAAAATTCATTATCATGTAGAAGAATGTTCAGCCTAAATTATTTAACTTCATTTATTCCTTCATAAGTAATGCACTATTTTTCCCAAATCTCTTTACTAGTTATAAAAGTGGAAATAAGAATATAATCCTCATATTTTAAGGCACATAAAAAATAGTTCAAATGCTTAGCATTTAGTTATGCTATATCTCTATCATTAGTTGTCCATTCAATAAAAAGAATTTTAGTTTGAACACCATTTACTAATCTAGAAAGTCTAGAATAACCATATTGAACAAGTATCCACATTTGATAATTAATTAATTATAAAAAGATGGACATGCAAGTTTTCTAGAAATCAAAAGGAATATTATCAAAAGAGGTGGTCTAGCAATTGAATATCCTTCAGTGATATTTCCATTTCTAAAGTTAGCCATGGATCTTAATTCAAAAATTTTCTAACACTTTATCTTATGAATCCTTCTCTGATACTATAGGAAGTTTGTGAGGGGTGTTAAACCCTAAAAAATTAGTCCCGAGACTAACCAAGAGGGGGAGGGGGTGAATTAGTTATTAAAAAAAGTTATTAACAAAAATAAAATCTTTTTGAAATATTTTTGCATATTTTAAAACAAATGATTTAAATAGAAGTAAAACTAATTCTGCAATAGTAAAGATCAAAGATTTCAAGCATAGATCAAATCATAAAAATATGCAAAAATTAAAATGAAAAAAATAAATAAATATAAAGAACACACTAATTTTTATAGTGGTTTAGTCAACTTGACCTATATCCACTCCATGGATACTCCCTCTCCAAGTGTTGCACTAAATAGATAGTGACTCTTCTTTTTCTCTCATAGTAAGGTCAAGAAGCCCTTACAAAATCTTTTCACAGACTCACTGAAGCAGAGAACCTTGAATTATTTTACTCCTTCCTAGATAGGCAGAGAACGTTGAATCCTTTTACTCCCTTCTATAATAGGCAGAGAACCTGGAAATCCTTTTTCACCCTTCTTGTGAAGGCAAAGAACCCGAAAATCCTTTTACTCCCTCTTGAAGTTGGGAGAGAATCTTGATCTAATTCTAATGAAGATCTCCCTAGTGCCACCAAGGAATAAGAGAAGCAACTTGAAGAAGATGATAAATACCTTTCTCGGAGCAACCTTTGTGAATCCCTTATAACTTCCCCTCATAAGGATCTCTCTCCCTCTCAAGCTCTCCCTCTCATTCTTAGAGCTCTCTCTCTTAGATCCTCTCTATAGCAAAAGATTAACTCAAGGGTTAATACAATTGCTTAAATAGAGAGCCTCCAAAAGAAGTTCTAATTTTTAATTATGTGCAATTAGTTATCTAGTACGACAAATTGACCATTCTATAAAATTAGTATAAAACAACCCTTTAAGCTAGGGCGAACAATATTGCCCTATACTATTAGTTTAAGAAAAATAAGTTGATTATCTCAGATGATTATAATATCATCCTAGAAGATTAGTTTAAATTTATTAAACTTCATGTAGTATAATACCCGATGATGCCTAATCATTCCATGTACTTCTCTATCGTTAAGGATGAAAGGGGTCAATCATCCTAGATGATTAGTTGAAAAATTATGGTATTTGTTTGTTATGATAGGTGGCGATCCCTTATTGTGCCATACATATTCTTTGTAATCTAGGACAATCATCAATTAAGTTTTATTATAATTATTCTCTTAATCACATGATTGATTTAGGCATAATTATCTTGAAATGTCCAGGATGATGTACATCAACCTGTATGATTAGTATAAAATTTAAAAAATTAAAATATTTCCGAAACTGTGATTGGCTGTTATTTTTCACCATATGAACTGATCATCTTGGATGATAAGGATCATCTAGTATGATTAATTTAATCATTTGTTTAATTTTTTTGGTTAAAACTCACTGACAGGTTTACGTGTTGATATTAAAAAAAAGGTACAAGGTCCTTAAAGGGACCTCCATCTCACCACTGCTCAAAAGAGCTATATTCAAAGTAAAAAAGAAAACTAAGAACTTGAAGTCCCTTCTAAGCAAAATTACATAGTACCCTAATAGCATTCTATAAATAAAAACTGAAAGGGAAAAATAAATCAAATTCAGCACCGCCCTTCCAATCATAATCAAGTCCTACACAAAATGAGAGTGAGTCTCCAAAAACCTATAAAAGAGTCCTGCAAGGACACTAAATAAAAAATTTAAGAACAAGAAGAAGAAAAACATAAAATTGACAAAGTTCGACCCATTGGTTAAACTCCAAGCTAAGAGGAATTTCTGTATATTCCTATAAAAGGAAATGATATTAATATTAAGATAGCCTTTGTTAACCCCATGGTTAACAGCCAATATCAACATTAAACAATTGATACTGAGCCTAAAATCCCCCAAAAAACACCTCAAACTATAAATGATCCAACCCAGCCAACAAACGTTCCAATTCCAAAGATTAGTAAAAGGCAAGCCACACTGAATACAATTCCAAACAATCAAAATATAATAAAGATTACCCTTTTTTAAAGGATTAAAATAAGCGACAATATTATCAGTTTCCTCCAGATAAAACCCCACATACCAATTGAAATTGTTCCCAAGGGTAACTAGAACATAAAGTAGAACAAAGTGACATATAACAAATCAGAAGGATAATTGTATATAGAAAAAATGAAGCTCAAAGTAACATTAGTATAGGAGGCTGTAGCCATATAGTTCCTGAAGCAAATTAAATAAATTTTTTGGAAATTGGTCCAAAGATCACACAGCAACTTGCCATGACTAACAGGAAAAACCACAAAATAAAAATTAAAAAGAACTAAAGGTAAAATCCCCAAGAGAAACCACCAAACAAATATGTAGCCATGAGGGGTGGATCCAGTGAGATTGAACATCCTGTCAGTGTTATTACTCACGCAACCATAGTAGGTAAATATAGAATAAAAGCACTTGACATAATGTCTCATAGCAATATTAGCTGTGAAAACAAACTTATGTTGCAAATATGTTTTTAAGGAATATAATTTTGATGATAGCAAACACTTCTATTTCTCTATGTCTGCCTTGCCTACTAACATTTCAGGTCCATAAGATCAAACTACAATTGAACCAGTTCAAGATTGGGTAGATTAGGACCGAGTCAGTTTATAATGTACGACATGTGATTTGTACCATTTCTTGAGTCTTTTGTAATAATGTGGGTCATGATGCTAAGTAATCTTGCACACACACACACACTTAGGGGAAAATTTCTAACTATTTTAGAGTTTTTTATTTTTGATCACATCATCCATGACGATAAAAAAATTAGCCTGGACGATCATTTAAAAATAAATACCCTAATTAGGGCATCCTGGTTAAGGCAACCACAATTAAGTGAATCATCATGGACGATATTAGTATTGACTGGGATGATAGGCTCAAATTAGAAAGAATCAATCGCTAGATCTATTTAGGTATCTTTTATTTTTGAATATCGTCCAGGACATCATCCTGGATGATATAGTAAAATTATGCTTAAATTAATCTGGTAATTAAGAAAAGTAATTAAGGTTTAATTGCTCGATCATATCATCTTGGATAATTGCAGGATTAGTTGGGATGATCAGTTCACAAACCTTAGTTAATCCCAGACGATCAAACATCGACCTGGTTCTATTCAGGGCGATGCTCTAGACAATATGTACTGAATTGAACTAATCATTCGGGACAATCGTGAGATCGGCTTGGATGATCAAGTTATTTTTATATCATTCAGACATCCATTCAGGGCGATGGTCTGGATGATATTTAATGACTTTTACTAATCGTATAGGATGATATGAACAAAAAACCTTCTGATCATCCCAAATCATCCTGGCTGATTGAGCTAAATTTATAATGATACTACATGACGATATTTATATCATCCTGGACGATAAAATCAGTTTGTTACAATTAAGAGCTATTCTAAAGCTCTTCTATATAAGACCTCTTATTCTATCAAATAGTGTATCCTTTACTTCTTTCTTGACCTAAGAGAGCTTAGAGGAGAGGGAGAGAAAGGGATAGAGAGAGAGGATCTTAAGAGGGGAATTTGTTAGGGGTTTCATAAAGGTTATCCAAGCAAGGATCCAAGTCATCTTCACCAATCATCATCCTTAGTCCTTGGAAGTTCGAGAGAGGTCTACTTCAGCAATTGATCATGGTTCTCTGCCTACTTCAGGAAGAAGCAAAAGGAGTCAGGTTCTCTACCTGCTTCAGGAGAAAGTGAAAGGAGTCGGGTTCTCTACCTCACCGGGGTTGATGGAAAGGAGGTTTGTAAAGGCTTCTCCGCCATGCCGTTGCAGTAAAAGGAGTCACTGAGTTTAGTTCAATACCCGAAGGAGAGGCTCCGGGGAGTGGACGTAGGTCAAGTTGATCGAACAACTATAAATTTATATGTTCTTTATTACTACTTTTTCTGCATTTAATTTTTGCACTTTGATTTTCTTTGTGGTGAACTTTGATTTAAATTTGTGTTTTGATTGATAAACTTTTTTAAAATACCAATTTACCCCCCTCTTGATTAGCCTTGGGAGTAGTTCATTTGGGCTTAACATCATTATCGAACTTTCACGTGGTATTAAATAGGGATTCATAAAATTTAGTTTCTAAAATTTTTTGAATTTTGATCAATGTCTAACTTTCGTAATCATAATACTGCAGGAGGATATTCTATTACACGACCACCTTTGTTTGACAATATTCCTTTTGATTTTTGGAAAAGTTGCATGTCTACAATTTTACAATCGATTGACTATCGCATATGGATGCTTGTTAAAGATGAATATTCACCACCATCTCATGAAATTAATGACATTAAAACTAAACTTCTTTTTACTGAATAGACTTTTGATGATAAGGATTTAGCACAACTTAATGCAAAATGCTTGAACTATTTTTTTGTGTTTTAAAATCGAAAGATTATATTCATGTTTCAAATTGTGCTACTAGTAAAGAAATTTGGAATAGATTGTATATTACTTATGAAGGAATAAATGAAGTTAAACAATATAGGTTGAATATTTTATTGCATGACTACGAACTTTTTTGTATGAAACCTTCTGAATCAATTTCTGAAATGTATACAAAGTTTACTCAAATTTTCACCTCATTGTATGCCTTAGGAAGAGAACTCATGAATTATGAAAAAGTAAATATGATTTTGAGATATTTGCCTTCTTTCTTTGGAAAAATTATTAGGTCCTCCCACCTAATGTAGAGCTACGTCCTCCCAGAGCTAAAATCGCGCTAAAAAATGAGAAATACCAAGCAAATACTGAGCAATACCAAACAATAACGAGGAATATCATCATGTGAAGACCAATACCGAGTTATACCAAGCTATACCGAGCAATACCGAGCAATACAAAGAAATACCGTTTTTTCTAGAAAAAACTCGGTATTGCTCGGTATAGCTCGGTATTGCTCGGTATAGCTCGGTATAACTCGGTATTGGTCTTCACATGATGATATTCCTCGTTATTACCAAATAATACATAGCAATACCGAGCAAAAATTGAGTTTTTTGGCTGTGGGAGGACGTAGCTCTACGTCAGGTGGGAGGACCTAATAATTTTTCCTTTCTTTGATGCTAAGATTGCTGCAATTACTTAATTTAAAAGTTTGAATACTTATTCTATTGATAAATTATTTGGATCACTCATTTCTTATGAGCAATGGGTGAATCAAAGAAACCATAATGTAGGTGAGAAAAAGAAGGAGAAAACTATGGCGCTGAAGGCCAAAAACACGGACATTAATTCTTTCGAGTCTAAAAACGACGATGTTGCCTTAATTATGAGACAATTTAAAAGCTTTCTAAGAAAGAATCATAAGTACAATTAGAAATGGAACAAACGTAAGAGTAGCAAAAATTATAAAAGTTCTTTTGATGTTGTTTATTTTTAATATAAGAAGACTGGACATGTTAAAGCTGATTGTCCTACACTTAAGAATCACCTAAGCAAGGAGAATGGTGAGGAGAAACCCAAGTATAGGACGGATAAGAAGCAATACCAAAAGGCTTTCTAGGCAGATTTTGCATCTGACACATCTGAGATTGAAGTTGAAGAGGAGACAATAAAATTGTGCTTGATGGGTAATCATCTTGGTCAATCTGATCAAGAAGAGGTGTGCTCTCACCAAAGACCTCGTGATAGCATGTGGTACTTGGACAGCGGGTGCTCACGACACATGACTGAAGATCTCGATTAATTTATTACACTGGAGGCCAGGATTAGAGTCAAGGTTACCCTTGGAGACAACACCACCTGGAAAGTAGAGGGCGTAGGTATAATTGGAAACTCCAAAAAGTTTTTGATTGAAAATGTTTTGCTTATAAATAGACTAAAACACAACTTGCTAAGTATCAATTAATTATGAAAAAAGGGCTTCATCATAATTTTTTTTGCAAATACATGTATTATTAGCTTGAATAACAATATTATTTTGCATGGAAAGTAGATTAACAATGTTTATATTCTTGATTTAAATAATATTGAATGTTCTACTTCATTTAGCTTAAAAACTATTACTGATGATTCTTGGTTATGACACAAGAGGTTATGTCATGCTAGTATGAAAACCCTTAGAAGAGTAACCCAAAAAGACCTAGTTAGAGGTGTCCCCAAGCTTAAGTTTTCCAAAGATCACCTTTGTGATGCCTGCCAACTAAAGAAGCAAGTCTATTCCTCTTTTCATTCCATTAAGGATATTAACATCTCTAGACCTTTAGAAGTCCTTCACATGTATTTGTTTAGACCCATTAGAACTGCCAGCTTAGGAGGAAAAGTCTTTGGATTTGTGATTGTTGACGACTACTCGAGATTCACTTGGATTAGATTTTTCTCATATAAGAGTGAGTATTTTGATGAGTTTAGATCCTTCTCTATATGGATTCAGAAAAAACTAGGTTACAACATATTAACCATTCTTAATGACCATATGGGAGAGTTTAAAAATGAGAGATTTGGACACTTTTGTGAGGATAAAGTGATTAGTCACAACTTCTCAGCTCCTAGGATCCCTCATCAAAGCGGGGTAGCTGAAAGGAAGAATAGGACTTTAGTTGAGGCTGCTAGAGCCATGCTTGCTGAGTATTCACTTCAAAAATACATTTGGGCTGAAGCGGTAAACATAGATTGTTATGTGTTGAATAGGGTGAATATTAGAGCCAAACTTTATAAGACACTCTATGAGATCCTTAAGGGTAGGACCCCCAACCTTTCCCACCTTTATGTCATTGATTGTAAGGTTTTCATTCTTAATAATGAGAAGTCATACTTAAGAAAATTTAACCCAAAATATTATAAAGGAGCATTCTTAGGATATTCTAGTGTGGGAAAATCCTTTAGGGTGTTAATAAGAGGACTTTGGTGTTGGAGGAGACTACTCATGTAGTGTTTGATGAATCTGATCCTAAGGAGTCTAGTGTTGAGGATGAAGATGGTGTTGGAGAGATTATCCAAGGAGTTAAAAATTTGGAGAAGAGTGTAGAGCCACTAAATACTGAAGGTGTAGGTAAGATTACCCAAGGAGTAGAAAATACAAATATGAAGGAAAGGGTAAAACCTACACACCTTACCTAGGGATTGGAGATATTCTTTGAGTCATCCTAAAGAAATGATCTTAGGAGACCCTTCTAAAGGTTTTACAATTAGGCATGGACTTAGGAAGGAAGTAAACCACTATACCTTTATCTCAATGACTGAACCCACCAACATTAATCAAGCCTTATCTGATAAGTTTTAGATCTTAGCCATGCAAGAGGAATTAAACCAATTTATTAGGAATGATGTTTGGGATCTTGTAGAAAGACTAAAGGGATAAAGTATAGTTGGAACCAAATGGGTATTTAAGAATAAGATGAATGATTCTGGTGTGGTGGTTAGGAATAAGGCAAGATTAATAGCTAAGTTGTACAACTAAATAGAAGGGATTGATATTAAGGAGACCTTTGCCCCTATAGCTAGATTGGAAGCCATTAGAGTGCAACTAGCCTTTGCCTATCATAAGGGATTTAAGCTTTACCAAATGGACGTGAAGAGTGCCTTTTAAATGGGGTAATAAAAGAGGATGTGTTTGTAGAGCAACCCCTAGGTTTTGAGTGTTTTCAATTTCACAATTATGTTTTCAAATTAAAAAAGGCTTATATGGATTATAACAGGCACCAAGAGCTTGGTATGAGCGGCTTAACAGATTTTTAAAGAGGGATTTTGTTAAGGGAAGTGTAGACACCTCCCTTTTTCTAAAGAAAGTAGGAGATGCGTTACTCATTATTCAGATCTATATTGATGATATACTTTTTGGATCTTCTGATAAAAAGCTATGTGATGATTTTTTTAAAATAATGAGTAAGGAGTTTTAGATGAGTATGATGGGAGAGTTGTCCTACTTTTTAGGGTTTAGCATGAGACAATTGGATGATGTAGCGTTTATAAGTCAATCAAAGTACATTAAGGATATCTTGAAGAAATATGAAATGGATAAAGTCCAACCAATAAATTTACCCATGATTTCTAATATTCAGATGGATAAGAACTCAAATGGAAAATCTGTTGATCAAAAGAAGTATAGAGGGATGATTGGTTCTTTACTTTACCTGACTGCTAGTCGACCTGATATAATGTTTAATGTTTGTCTCTGTGCTATATTTCAAGATGATCCTAAAGAATCCCTCATGACTGCAGTTAAGAGAATTCTTAGATATTTTTTGATATCCTAGGCACAACACTTCTTTTGAGAGCACTTGATTATCCTGATTCAGATTTTATAGGATGTAGGGTGTATAGAAAGAGCACTTCTAGAACTTGCCAATTTATAGGACAGTATTTAGTCTCCTGGTCTAGTAGAAAATAAAACTCTGTTGCACTTTCCACTACTGAAGCTGAGTACATTGCCTTAGGAAGTTGTGTGGCCCAAGTCCTTTGATTGAAGCAGCAAATTTTATATTTAGGATTACCTATAAACATAATTTCAATCATGTGTGACAACACTAGTGCTATCTGCATCTTTATGAATCCTATCCAACATTCAGGGACCAAAAACATTGACATAAGGTATCTCTTTATTAGAGACCATGTGACCAATGGAGACACTAAGTTACATTATGTGACAACTGAGAATCAATTGGCTGGCATCTTTACTAAACTACTAGCTTTTAACACTTTCATCATCTTAAGGACCAGATTGGGTGTCTTTGACATAAATGCATGAATTTGATGTTTACTGAATTCTGAATTTTCTATTTTGTTACTTTTTTTCTTCTTTTGTTTGTTTCACTAAGTTTGTTTTACTTTTTACTAGCTTTTATTTCTTTTTTATTTTTTCTTTTATTTTTGTTATTTTAGTTTTCCTTTTTTATGATCATTGTTGAAATGATATTTTATGTCATATATTTTTTTAAAATTTATAGTCAATGTTTTACATCTCTAAATCAGTTAAAGGGGGAAAAATTATTGATTATTTCTCTTTCTCTAACCTCCTTTAATGGTGTAATTTTCTTTTCTAAGCAAAATTCTATCTCAAATTAATTATTGGACTTTGCGATTGAGATTTTTTTTATCTTACTACAGTAATATATCTTATATTTATAATATTCAAAGTCTTTATATTACTTTCATATTTTTTGTAATCTTGTCATTGCATTTATCATATGATTTTGATTCTATTTTATAGTTTGTTCTTCCTTATATTAGAGAGTGAGTTTTTTCTTCTCTAATATCTGGAAGATATACTCAACCCTGATAGTATTTAAGAGTTTTGAAAATGGATTTAGCTTGCAAAAAAAAGTGTCCAATAACGCCAAATCAAAAGATGCACAATGATGCTAAATTAAAAAATATATACAAAGTATATCAAAAATCAAAAGATGCACAAAGTGCGCCAATCAATTGATAAGTGGCATAAAATGAGCTCACCAAAAGCAAGCTCTCTTCTCTTTTAAACTTTTAAAGCTTAGAACTCATGTGTCACTTGATATTTTCAAAGGCTTGATTTTTAATTTCATGATTGTTACAAATTACTTTGGTATATTATTCTATAAGATATATTTTTTTAAAATCAAGTTTTGAACATATATTTTTTCCTTATCTAATTGGTTTTTCTGAGTTTGGTCTTTTGTTTTCAAAAGACGATTTTGCCCTGAGAGATGTTTGAGCTAGGGTTAACAGGATCGAATATTATATCATTTTTGGATTTTGACGATGTTAACTCATTGGTCTTACAAGTCTTTAAAATTAATCACATGAAAACTAAGAAGGAACAAAGAACTAATTACAAGTAATAAAAGGATCACATTCCTCCTTGATTAATTTCCACAACAAGGAAGGAATGTTCTCCAAAGAAGAGCTATCAAAGTAAAAAACTAGTTTTCAATGCCATAGTAGCACAACAATTAGCTACCTTATTACAATTTCTAAAGGCATGATGGAAAACTACCTTATTACAATCATTTAAAAAACATAAATCCTTTGTCGGCCACCTATCCACATGCCAATTGTTCTTCTTCGTAGACTCTTGAATAAACTTGATAATATTGATATTATCACTTTCAATAATAATCCCTTTGCACTCCATCATCCACCTACTAAGAAACTCCCTCACCGTAAGTACAACAGCTAGCTCAAGTTGAGCTATATCCCAATGTATCTTACTCTTCCCAAAAGCACTTATGAATATGCCCTTATAGTCTCTAAAAATGCCACCAATTCCAGCTTGATTGGAGCTAAGCAATGAAGCATCCACATTAATCTTAATCCAATCCTTTGGTGGAGGGCACCAAGAATTTTGGGACTCCCTAAGGAGATTAGTACCCCAGCTTGTAACAAATGGATTAGAAATAGAAGTAGCTAAGAATATTGCATTAGAAATAACCAAAGAGCACGACAAAGCAGCCTTCTGATGCTTGACCTCATTCTGATTTCTCCAAGACAAATACACAACCGTGCAGTACAACCTTACAATTCCCGAATTCTGGGTAGTTAAACTCTTCAAATCCTGTAAACATATATCCAGCGAATGAAAAATTGGTATATGAATACCCCATTCACATATTTTCATAATAACTTATACCATATACTTGCAATGGACCATAATATGCTCATAAGATTCAATGGATTGGCACCCTCTAGCACAGTAAGCAAAATCTGATAATCTGCGGTTCTTTAAAAACAAATTAGTTGGAATTGCTTTTTTACCAAGCCTCCACCAGAATAACTCAACCTTCTTGTTTAGTTTTAACTTAAACACCCAATTGGAAAACTCTTTCTCCTCATCAGCATTCCTATAAGAAGCAGCAACCTCATAAGCCATTGCAGAAACAGTCTTCCCCGAACACCATTTCAGCAGTTCTACTTTGTCCTCCACCTCATTCTGAATATTGATTTGGTTAATCAGTAAGATTAGATCAGGATGAAAAGCCCTCTGTAAAACTGTAAAGTTCCAATCCCCATTACTCATTAAAAGTTGCTGAACATTGACACCCTTAAGGAATTCACAATTCACATAAGTTGACCACCGGTTTAGACACTTGTCAAGCAACCAAGTATCATTCAAAATACTGATGCTATCACCCTTTCCAATCCTCCATCTGACCACATTCTTCAAGAGTCTTCCTCCATCCAACAAAATGCGCCAAGCGGTAGAAATAGCATTTTTATGGACTTCATGCATAATATCATCACCATATTTACACTTCATTGTTCTATGAAACAACGACCCCGGCTTTTGTAAAAAATTCCAAGCCAATTTAGTTCTAAGAGATCCAATTCTAAGCAAAGGATAATGCAAACCCAATCCTCCCAAACTCCTTGGTTTGCATAGCTCTTCCCAAGCAACATAATGCATTCCATTAGATCCATCTTTTTTATGCCAAATGAAATTTCTACAAAGCTTTTCAAGCTCATGAAGTACCCTCTTGGAAACTAAAGAATGAGTAATCAAGAAGTTTGGCATGGAAAGCAAAGAACTTTCAATAAGAATGAGCTTACCTCCCAAAGAAAGGGACTTCTTACTCCAAGCATTAAGCATATCCATAACATTGCTAAGAAGCTCCTGGAAATCTGCCATCTTAGGTCTTCTAAGAAAGATATTCACACCCAAATATTTCATTTCCTTAACCATCTTAATGCCAAGAACCTTAGTAATATTCTTCCTCAAAGTGTACCTAACCATATTGCCAAACATAACTTGGGATTTGCTAAAGTTAACTCTTTGTCCAGTCCATTTACAGAAATCTTCCACAATATTCTTCATTGACTTGGCCAAAGCAGTAGAAGCAAGAGAGAAGATTAGAACATCATCCGCATAAAGAAGATGTGTAATCTTTGGACCACTAGGAGAGATGAATGCCAAGAGATTGTCCTCTTTGCTCTATAGAATTGGACAACAATTAAGAACAAAAAATAAAAAGGTAAGGTGATAGTGGACATCCTTAACGGAACCCACTATGAGCATTAATCCACTTGGAATTATTTCCATTGATGATAATGGAAAACCTCACATCTATAACACATTCTAAAAGAAGGTTATAAAATTGAGAAGGAAATCCATACCACTTTAGAATTTGATGAAGAGTTGTCCATCCCATACTATCATACGCTTGTTCCATATCCAATTTAATAGCCATCAAACCCTTCTTGTTCTTGGATACCTTGAACTTATGAAAAATCTCTTGAGCCAAAAGGCAGTGTTCTGAAATAGATCTCCCAGGAATAAATGCCATTTTCTCTTCAGAGATCAACCTGGAAATTCCATTTTTCAATCTATTCACAATTATAGAAGCAACAATCTTATAGTTAGTTTGGCAAAGGCTAATAGGCCTGTAATTAGCAGGAACCATAGGATTCTTGACTTTCAAAATCAAGACTATCATGGTATCTTTCCACTCCCTACACATACGGCTGGATTTAAAAAACCTGTTAATAGCATTGCATATAGCCTCCCATACAATACTCCAATAACTTTTGTAAAAAGAAGAAGTAATCCCATCTATGCCAGGAGACTTATTGTTACCTTGCTGGAAGACCGAACAACGCAGCTCATTAATGAAAAAATCCATTAAGCAGTGCAATTTTCTCAGCTGAAACCAACTAATCCTCTGTAGCTGACGGCCAACCTGTCAAAACACAATTCTTGTGCTGCCATTTTTTTTCAAAAAAGACATAAAAAACCTTTTCAATTTGTTCATCTTCATCAAAAATTGTATTAAGCTCATCTTTAATTTGGTTAATCCGATTTCCATTCCTTCTAGCCGTTGCAAAATTATGGAAAAGCTTGGAATTCATATCCCCTTCTTCGTGCCATCTAGCTTTTGCTCTTTGATTCCACCATGAAGACAGTCTTCTTAAAGTGACATTAAACTCATGTACTTTAGTTTGAAGCAACAATAGATCCTCATCAGTCCAATTCTCTCCCATAGCCTCCTTGCTTTGAAGATCAAGGATCTCCCCTTTCAACTTTTCCTTTAAACTGTTCAAGTCCTTACATTTATTTTTATTCCAAAAAAATAATGATCTCAAAGTTCTGCTAGTTTTCCTTTGTAATACCATATATTCATCTCCATAGTCCTTATTCCAAGAGTAATAAACAATACTCTTACAAGCCGGGTAAGACCTCCAAGTATCCTCAAACATGAAAACCTTTGACTTGAGCAGTGCACTAGCATCCAATTTAAGAACAATTGGATTATGATCTTAAGCCACTCTGGCAAGGTGCCTAATAGCAGCTAAAGGAATCTTCTGAATAGCAAGTGAGTTTAACAGGCATCTATCCAGCCTCTCCCAAATCCGAGAGGCCCCCTCCTTGTTGTTACACCAAGTAAACCTTGGTCCAATATACCCAATGTCATGAAAATCTAAATTCATCATAAACCCTTTCATCTCCTTAGGTCCTTTAGAGAATAAGAACCTCTTACCTCCTCTTTTTTCCTCCTTATCCAAGATACAATTGAAGTCTCCTCCAATGATGGCCGGGAATGAATCCTCCATACAATCTTCAAGTTGCTTCCATAAACTACTCCTCTCCCACAACATCTACTCCCATAGACCGTAGCAACTTTCCACATTCCCATATTGGGAATCAAAAGTGTACCAACAATAACCTGAGAAGAAGTTTCCTTCACATCAAAGGAAACCAACAACCTATTCCATAAGACCAAAATCCCTCCAGAAGTACCAACTGTAGGGTGATGCCAATAATCCAAATCCTTCCCAATAAAACAATCAATCTCCCTTCTATCTATGCTAGAAAGCTTGGTCTCCATAAGACCAATAAAAAATACATTCTGATCTCTCACAACTTCCTTCAAATATAAGGAGGCTTCCTTCTTCCTTGCCCCCCTACAATTCCAAAACAAAAGAGAAGTCATTTAAATAATTAAAGGGGATTTCTCCCCAATAATGGAACTCACCCTTCCATCCCTTTTTTTCTTCTTAAAATCTAGTTCAACTGGCCCTAAAGATCTCAACTCCTTGGCTAGCTTAATCCTGGCAGCACCACTTTGAGACCCCACACCCATTTGAATGAGTTCTATTTCTGCAACTTCCATATATGCCTCCTTTTATTTATCAACTTCTTCCATCTTACTACTATCTTCATCTTCAATAAAATTAAACAATGCATTAAATCTATTAACTAGCTGAACTTCTGAAGGTTTAACACCTTCGGTTATCTCCAATTCTGGACAAATGACTGATTCCCGGATAGACTTCTCAACAATAACCTCTGTCATTTTCTTCACCTATTTTTCCTTCTGAACAGCAACCCTCTGGTTGTTATTTCCCCTGTTTTCCACATTAGACTTATCCCCGATTATTTTTTTTGTTAGCAGCATTACTATTAAACATCCATCTGTTTTTAAACTGTACATGAATCCATGGGCCAAATTCTGAGCTGATTACTAGCTTCTTCCCCTATGTCACCTTCTTACTATCATCATCATTAGCTGCTTCCGTCTTTCTAACCTTCTAATCTTGAATCCCAATCAATACATTTTCCGGACAAGCATTCACTTCATGACCCACTTTGCCACATTGGTAGCATAGAAGATCAATCTTCTCGTATTCCACTCTTTGGAAGAACCTTCCGGCTGAGCCTTCAACCCAGACGCCATTTAATAATTTTTTTTCCAAATCAATTCTAACACAAATACGAGCAAATTCACGTTTCCCCCACCGAAAAGTATTACCATCAAAGTACATAGGTGTCCCGAAACAAGATGCAATTCTCACCAAATTGTCCTCATCCCAACAATATAATGGCAAGCACAGGAGTCTGATCCAAACTGGAGGAGACATACCCTTAAAGGAATTAGGATCAAAAGCAGGACACCATCTGTCCATACCGACAATGAATCCACTCACATACCATGGACCGCCATTCAGACTTTCTTCAACCACCTCATTCGTCTTAAATGAACATAATATCCAATTCATGCCAATTGAAGTCATATGAAAGCCACCATACTTGCTCCATTGCCTCCTCAATTCAATGCTACACACTGAAAAAGGTATGTTGCTGCCCAAAACTTTAATTACAATTGAATTTTTCAAAATCTCAGAGTTCTTTGCCTCCATTTTAGAATTTAGCTTCAGTGCAGTTCCGTCTTCAGAAAATTCAGTTTGATCCCTGTTAAATGAAATCTTGATATGTTTTGGCTTCGACCAAGCATCAGCAATCTCACCATTAGACATCGGATTCGCCTTCAAGAAATCACGATTTTCTAAATCCTTTACAGGACCCTCAACATCTACCAAATTTTCAACAGCCTTCCGATGATCTACCGACTGTAGAATCGTAACACCATTCTGATCCTTCTTCAAATCAAGAACTCCAGAAAAATTATTAACCCGCAGAATTAAATCATCTGAAACCACAGGTTCAAGAATAGACAAATCAGGATTCCTTTTTCCCTCAATAACCTTCTTACAATCCAATTCCTCTATCGCAACATTCTTCCCCTTACCATCCACAAACTTCAGACGGCTCGGAGGTTTTAAACCTTCTCTGATCACAATTCCATTAGAAGCCTTACCAGTAGCTCGTAAGGAGCCAGAAGACCGCAAGGCATTCATGAACACCGGCGAACCACCAGCGCCAGCTCCACCAACCGCAAAAAGCCCGCGCAAAATGAAATTCGAAACTCCTATAGATTTTCTCTCTCTAGAGTCTCAGATGTTCTCTCTCTAGATTGTTAATATTATTACTTCTCAACCTATAAAGATTAATCCACTAGCATGCTGAAAAGAGTTAAGAAATTTGAAAAGGATGTTCAATATTTTTATAGAGCCATTAGAGAAAATAATAAAATTGTTCATAAAGCTCAAATGAGTAATGGGAAAACCACCACTCATTTTAAAAATTAGACTAGGGTGGATTATGAAAAGATTGTTATTACCATGAGACAAGAATTCCATAGCAATGATGAAGAGAGCTGGAGATAATGGGTCCCCCTATCTAAGACCGTGAGAAGACTTGAAAAAATCGTGGGACTTAACATTGATAATAATAGAGAAATAATAGAACTCAATACTATTTTTAATGAGATTAATGAATTGCAACTTAAAACCAAAAAGCTTTAAAATTTTATAAAGAAATTCCCAATTAAGATTATCATAGGCTTTAGTAATGTCAACTTTGAAAATAATATTACCACTAGCAACCCTAGTATGCAAATCATAAACTAATTTTTGAGCAAGAAACACATTATAAAATATAGATTTACCTTTAACAAAACTAGTTTGCTCTAATGAAATAATAGTAGGATGAATTAATGCAAGCCTTCCCATAATAATTTTAGCAATGAGCTTGTTAAAAAATGCACATAAGCTAATGAGACAATAGTCATTGCAAAAATTAATAACATTAAATTTGGGGATTAAAGATATGTAAGTAGAAGTAAAGAATTTAGGGATAGGATTACACCTAACAAAATTGACCACAATATTGATGAGGTCTTCTTTGATGCCATAATTAGGATTTTTATTTTTAACTAATCATCCAATATGATTTAAATTTTTCCTTTATGATTAGGTCAAAAATAGAGAATTTTCTAACTCACCAAATTTCTCCCCCAAAGTGTGTGTGTGTGTAAGATTACTTAGCTTAAGGTCCACTAGTTATATGACTTAACTTAAGAAAAGTAAAAAAGTAGATTGAAATTGAGATTATAGTCAGACTTAGCCCTTGAGCTGATTTGCATTGCAAGTGATCATGTAAGCCTGAAAGATTATTAAGCATACAAAACAAAATAGATATGCAATACTATTAATGGTAAAGAGCCAATAATATTTTTTATCATTAAAATCACAGTACTTATATCTAGATTTGCAACACCCCAAGCTTCATATCTCCTAGAATAGTTATTATTGAATCAAGCCTACTGGGCCCCTTTATAATCTAATCATCTTTAGTATTTAAGGTTGGGTATTAGTCCCTGTGCTACCTTTCCTTAGATCTATAGGTAATCTAAATAATAAAAATTTTGATCCATTAAGAATAAGTGTGAGTCCTTGAGCTTCCTATTTTTAGGATCTTAGCAAAGGTTATGTTGGATCAAGCCTACCAGGCCTCTTCATGACTTGGTCATCTTTAGTGTATTCAAGTTAGGTGTGAGATCCTATGATTCCTTTTTTTACACATAGAGGTAAACAAAATTAAAGAAATTATGAAATTTTTATCTTTTTTGAGTAGGTGTGAGTCTCTTAGCTTTCTATCTCCTAGATTAGCTAGGGTTGCATTTAAGACTATTAGACCATCATAGTTTAGTTATCTCCTAGTCCATTAAAGGTTATGTGTGAGTCCCCATACTTTGTTTCCTTAAGATAAGATCCAATAGTTTTGGAGCAAGTCATTTTGTGGAACCATTTTACCACTGAAATAAAAAAAAAAATCTCGATCCTTTAGGAATAGGTGTAAGTCCTTGAGCTTCCTGTTTCCTAGGATCTTGGCTAGCTATTATTAGATTTAAGTCTTGTCCCCTTCATAGCTTAGCCATATTTAGTACTTTAAGGTTAGGTGTGATACCCCATACTTCTTTTCTTTGGGAGTCTTATTATTAGTATAGGATGAAGCCTTTTCGGCCCCTTTCCTAGTGATCTTCCAAATTCACTATCAATGAACATTTTTTCTTGTAAAGTGATATGCATGGAAACTATTAAAACCCTAGTGAAATAGTAGTAGGCTATAATAGTCACTTGAAAAATAAAGATTTCTTGACATCCAAAAACCTCTAAATTAAAATAAATTAGCTTCTAACTTTTTTTTATCACTTCAATTAATGCCAATACTTTTGATTTACTCTTTAAATCTCATTACACCTATTGGAGACCCATTTATTGACCTCATTTTTATATGAGGTTAAGAAAATCAAACCAAAATCAATTTCAAATCACTTCCTTATTAGAAATTCAATTCAAAATAAAAAAATCCAAAAGTTAATTGCTCAAATCTAAACCCAAAACCCTTTGGTCCAAAACCATTTTTTAAGGAAAATTCAAATTTTTCAAGAACCTATCAAATGACTCCAAATTCTTTATATGTTAGTTTAGTATTGATTAGCCATGTCCTTAGGACCAACCACATCAGCTTGAAGGCATTCCAAGTTTGCTAACTCTAAGGAAAGAATCCATTTTCAAAGGCTATAAAATCATCAAATAGTTACACCCTATGCCACAATTTTAAATTTGGGCCCAAGTACAATGATGTTGATGATAATAAATATTATCATTTCTTTACTAATTATATTCTAGTATATCATATTTGTTTCTCTTGCTCACTAACTTTTTAGGTCCACAAGTTCACTTGTAATGCCAGTCAATTCATGATCAGGTTGACAATGTTGTAGTCTATATGTAATTTAAATTTTTATCTTTTTTGAGTCAGGTCATGTATCTGGTGGACCTTAAGCAAGTAACCTTGCACACATACACACTTAGCGGGAGTAATTTGGCGAGTTGAAGATTTTTCTAGTTTTTGACCCAATCAAACAAGAGGATTTCAAATCAAATTTTATAATCAATTAAAAATAAAAACCCTAATTTGGGCATACCTATTAATTAAGATTGATTAAACTAATATGATGCTCATGCCTCAAAAAGATCTCTCCCATGCCATGTTCTCTTGCAACACATTGAAGATTTAGGGTTTATATTTGTGAGATCTAGTTTAGATCTCTTGGCATGGTTTTTTTATGTTTTTCTCATTGATTTGTTTCCTTCATCATTCCTTACCTCTTTTTTCTTTTTCTTTTGTGGTTTTTTCATTTTTTTTGGCTTTGGGAGATGATAACTCTGTCATCATCTATCCAGTCATCCTCTGCATTTCATGATGACAAATCTCAATCTTTTAATATGGTTTTGGATGGATATTCTTCATCTATTGCTAAATTTCATTTTGTTCACACTTCATTTAACGGTTGTCTGACTTTGATGTTTGATGATGTTGTGGTTTCTTAGTTGGCCGTTCCTTTTCCTTTAACGTTAGTTGGCAAGTTCCTTTTTCGGCATCCTAATCTAGATGTCATTCACAAATTTTTTTTAACCTGAAGCTTTCGAGTTCTTTTCATGTCAACTTGCTAGATTAGAGGCATATTATGATTCAATTAACTAATGATCTTTATTATAGCCAAATTTATTCAAGGAAATCTTATAATATTCAAGCTTGTCAGATGTGTTTGCTCAAATGGACACCATATTTTGATGTTCGGGAGGAATCCCCTATTGTTACTGTGTGGATCTCTTTTTCAAACCTGAGACTTCATTTTTTTTAATTCATAAACTCTATTTGGTCTAGCATCTCTTTTTGGTAGACTATTGTAAACAAAGCAAGCTACTACTTCTATCTCTTATCCTTCTGTGGCTAGTGTTCTAGTTGAGTTGGATATATCTAAGAAACATTCGAATGAAATCTTTATTAGGTTGGGGTTAAATGGTTATTTCCAAAAGTTGATATTGAAAATGTATCCATTTTTTGCTTTCATTGTAAAATGCATGGCCATGGTTTGAGTGGTACATATTGCATCCACATTTCTATAAGGAGAAAGATTCCTCTAAACAATCGCAAGGAAATGTTATTACTTTAGCTGATCATGAGCATGAGATTCCTAATTGTGTTAAGGTTGAGGGAAATATTCCTAAAATGCATGATAATTTTGAGGATCCAATATAATCGTTCGGTGTTCATACTGAACCGTCCCCCCTCAATATTGATGTTCCTTTTTGTGCTCGGGAAATAATATTAACTCTACGTCTATCTTAGTTAATGATTATGAAAATATGGATGAGCAGATACTGGCTATTACTACTACTCAAAATTATGTTATTTTAGCTTCTATTAGTCCTTGTGTTATTAACAAAAATTTGTTTGATATAGATTTTATAATGATTACTAATAATTACACTAATACTTCTTCTTTTCAGTATGGTGTGAATAATTAGGACAATGTGGTTGAAATTAATGGTGGTATAGACATGAGTAGTAAAGGGAATGTGGGGGATGGCAATACATTAGAGGAGGGTAATTAGCTCAGGTTGTGGAAGGAAATGCGGAGCTTGTTATGAGTAGCAAAGAAAGTGTGGAGGATGGTTTTATTTTTGAGGATGGTAAATTACCTTAAAAGGTAAGGCAAGAGGGCCTGCATAAAGATAGTAAGCTTCCCTCTAACTATCATTGTCATAATGATGCTTTTACTGAAATGAAGGATATGGATATTTCATCCAAATGTTTTGCCAAAGATAATAATGACACTAGCTACATTAAATTTCAAGATATGAGAGGTAGGAAAAAGAAGAAGTTTATTTTACAATCTCCTAGGACCACCCATTCACAAATTAGTCATTAGATCTTTTTTTATGTTTAAATATATTATTTTGAATGTTATGGGCATTGGATGCTCCTCCTCTAGGCTGAGGGTTAAGAATTTATGTAATATTTATAATGTTTTTATTCTTATTTTTCTTGAACCTCTTATTAATGCATCTAAATTACTAAGTACTATTAGATGTTTAGGCCTTAAGCATTCTATTTTAAATCATGCTAATAATATTTGGGTGCTTTGGAAGGATCCTGTTTGGATTGATGCTATTGGAGATTTTACTCAAGTCATGCATTATAATATTGAAGTTTTGAATTTAAATTGTTGCTCCTCTTTTTTCTATTCTACTTCTTCTCATAATTCTAAAAAAGTATTATGGGGCAACTCACTAATTTTTAGAGTAATTGTAACTTGCCCTTGCTTGTGGGTGAAGATTTTAACACTATTTCTAACCCATTTGAGCATATTGGGGGCTCTAGTCCTATATATCATTCTATGGAGGATTTTAATAATATGATTATGGATTATATTTTAGTAGACATTGGCTTCTCTGGTAACAAATTCACTTGGAATTGTGGTCATTTATGGAAACGGTTGGATGGTATTTTATTTAATGATAGTTAGCTTAACTCTTTTAATTCTATTTCTATTAAGCATCTTAGCAGAATGTTTTTTCATCACTCTCCTCTCTTAATTAGTCTTAAGACAAGGCATTAAACTCTTTGTCTCATTTTAGATTTCAAAATATATGGTTAGTTCATTAATCCTTTCTAGATGTGGTTTAGGGAAATTGGCTTGCCCCTTTACATCATGATAACTCTATTCTTGACATGAAGAGATTTGGGTTTAAATTGAAAAGACTAAAAAAATCATCAATTGGTGGAATCATAATATTTTTAAAAATATTTTTGCCAATATTTTGAATGCAGAAGATAGAGTGAACACTTTTGAATTTAATTATCAAATGTCTCCTACTGATGATAATTTTGTATTGTTTAGGGTGGCTAAAGAGTGCCTCTTTAAATTACAAGCTCAGGAGAAAGTCTTTTGGAAACAAAAAGTGGTTGCAAAGCACCTTATTGAAGGTGATAATAACACCAAATATTTTCATGCATTGATTAAGGGGAAAAATTTCAAAAACTCCCTTAATAAAATCAATTATGAGGATAGTTCTGTTACTGAGGATGTTGAGGAATTTGCTAATTTGGCTGTTCAGATTTTTAAAAAATGGCTTAATAAGGATTTTACTCCTTGACATATTGATAATCCCTCTATTATCCCTAATCTCATCTCTCAAGAGGATAATAATTTTCTTTCTAAATCTCCTTCCTTAGAAGAATTAAAAGAGATTATTCATGGAATAAATGGTGACTTTGTGGCTAGGCCGAATGGTTTTACGACTAAGTTTTTTTAGAAAACTTGGCATATTATTAGTACTAATCTTTACATTGCTATTTTGGAGTTTTTTGTTGGTCACACTATGCCTAAATTTTTTACATCTACTTCTATTGTTCTCATTCCCAATAGAAATAATGTTAGTAATTGGAATGATTTTAGACCTATTAGTCTTTGTACCTTCTTTAGTAAGTTGATTTCTAAAATTATTATGAGTCCTTTAACTTTTATTATTTTTTGAATTATATCTCCCTATTAAATGGGTTTCATTAAAGGTTGGGTTATCGCTGATAATATTCTGTTGGCTCAAGAATTTTGCCATGATCTGAATGTTAGGGTGAGAGGTAGTAATATTATCATGAAACTTGATATTTTTAAGACTTATGACAACATTGATTGTAACTTTCTCTATAATATTCTACATTTATTTGGGTTTAATTTAGTTTTATCAGTCTTATTAGAAATTACATCGAAGGTTCTTATTTTTATATTATTATTAATGGCAAAAGCTCTTGTTTTTTTTAAGCCCTCTCATCATTTAAGATAGGTTGACCCTATTTCTCTCGCTCTTTTCATTATTGCGGCCGAGTATCTTTCCAAATTCCTTGCCAATCTCTTTGAGAATCACTCAAGCCTCTATTTTAGAACCTTGGGGTGTTTTCCTATTTCTCATTTATGTTTTGTTGATGATTTTATTATTTTTATGAATGTTTCTCTTGATAGGATTTCTTACACAACTTTGAAATTGTGATTGGGCTCTCTTTGAACAAATATAAGTGTTTTTTTATTGCCTCCAACAAAGTGTCTAATGCTCGTATTGTGGTTATTAAAGCCTTGACTGGTTTTGTACAAGACCAATTAACTATTAAGTATCTTGGGATTCCTCTTTTTAAAGGAAGAAAGAAATCCTTTCTGTTTGATGATTTGATTACTTCGGTGCATAATAAGATTTTGTCATGGGATTCTAATTTTTTGAGTTTTGGTAGTAGGCTTACTCTCATTAGAAGTGTTCTTTGCTCTCTACCTATTTATTCTTTCCAAATTCTTCTACCTACTTAGACAGTTTACAATATAATTGATAAAATTATCAATAAGTTTTTTTGGAAAGGGACTAATTGCAATTCTAAAATTATATGGTCCTCTTGGGACAAATGTTGTGGTGGGTTGAATGAGGGTGGCTAGGCGTGTAAGTGTATGTTTGATTTGGCCTATGCCTTTTCTTTCAAGTTGTGGTATACCTTTCACGCTAAAGTGAGCCTTTAGGCTAAGTTTATGTCACCAAATATTGCATGGGTAAGCATCCCATTATTTTCTTTTTTAACAAAGGCGACTCTAAAATTTGGCAGAGACTTTGCAAGGTTAAATGGGTTGTTGAGCCTCATCTCTCTTGGGGGCGTGTTGGTGGGAACATCTTATTTTGATAAGATCATTGGTTGGGTAATCACTCCATTAATTCCATTACTAATACTTCTTCTACTGCTTCGGTTAAGTAAAATTTTTTCATTACTGAAAACTGTTGGGATTATGATAAACTTGCTAATGTGATTCTATTATCCAACAAATTTTTAACCTTCCCCTGAACTCTGATTCAGAGGATCTTTTATTATGTAATCTATCTAAAGATGGGGCCTTAGGTTAAAGGATGCATGACATGCTTTTAGAACCAAGAATGTGGTTTCTAATATTTTTTCCATGATTTGGCATAAAAGTATTCCTTCTACCGTTGTTATTATTACTTGGAGAATTTTACATAGGTTAATTCCTACTAATGATAACTTAATTAAAAGAGATTTTATTTTATCGTCTGAATGCCAATGTTGTTATCATGTGAGGAATATGCATCATATTTCTCTTTCGGCTCCTTTAGCTTTTCAAACATGAACTTATTTTGATGATATTTTAAAATTAAATTATTTAAATGCGAATCTTTCTATTAATGCCATGCTTAACTCTTGGTTTGTCAAGTCTAAGGGCCATATCAGAAATGTTTTTCTTTCTCTTATTTTATGGTATTTATGGATGGATAGGAATAACACCGTTTTTAATGGTGTTGGTATGAACCATCATATGATTATCAAAAATGTGAAAGATAAAGTTTTGAGTCTTTTTTATGTTAATATTCTCTCCATCAAGAACTTTAAGAATTATTACTTTATTACTATTGATTTAGGCCTCAGGTTGGAAAAGGATCATTCTCGTTCTGAACCTAGGTATGTTTACTAGGTTAAACCTTCTAGTAATTCTTATAAATTGAATGTGGGTGGTGTTGCTAAAGGTTCCATCTTATGGTGTGGTGGGACTATTAGGAATAGTTATGGGAGTGTTATTATGGCTTTTGCGGGTCCCTTATAGTACTGCAATATGAACTTTGCTAACCTCTCTGCTATTCTTTATGGGATGGGATTATGTATGTCCCTTGATATTTCTAACATTGGGATTGAAGTTGACCCAACTTATAATATTTAAGGTTTAAATAATGTTTAGGACTCGATGTGCGATTCTGCATTTTTTAATCTTGTAAGAGATATTAAACAATTGATGATCTTTGTTAATGTTTCCTTCTCTCATGTGTATAGGGAGAGGAATGTCTGTGCTAGTTGGCCAGCCAACTTTGGGGGTAATTTGGCTTGCTTCACTGATTTTTTGGCTACTATTTTACCAATCACTTTAAAGTGACTTTTAAAATTAGATAAAATTAGTATCCCTTATGTTAGATTTTAGTGTGGTTGGCTTACTATAGATTGTGGGTTTCTTCTTTTTTGGCTTGGGGGTTCTGTCTTGTTTAGTTTGCTAGAGGTTAGCCCCATTGAGACTTTTCTTTTTGTTATTTTATTTTTCTTTGGGGGCCAACATGTTGTGCTGCTTGGTGAGTCCCAATATGGTATTCCTGGATGGTTTTGGGCCTTTATTGCTGGGTTCTTTTTGGAGCACCTCGATGTTAGATTATGTTGGATCTTGTGGCACTAATTCTTGTTTCTTTCATTTTTCTATGTTTTGGGGGCTTATTTTTCCTATGGTTTTATGTTTAATCCGTTGGTTGGCTTATCTAGTTATGTCATGTTGTGATATCCTTAATGTTGAGGTTTTCCAGTTAGGGTATTTCTTAACTATCAATTTTATTATGTGTTACTCGATGAAATTTTATAGGTCTGTGATGGAGGGCTTTGGGGTGTTCATGGTGGGGGTTTCTTGGAGCATTCCTGTCTTTGATTTTACTGAGTGGTGTTGTACTTTTTTCCTGGAACATCTATATTACTGATTTTGATGGGATTTGGGGCTCTAAGTTTTGCTGTCTTGGTTCTAATGTGTTTGGCTCATGCTTCACCATGTTGAGTTAGTCTTTTGGTATCCCTTATGTTGGGTTTTACCAGTTGGATCATGTCTTTACTACCAATTGGCCTTTTTGTCTTATTTTTTGGTCCGCTGCTTATCCTTTTATTGCTCCGTCTTGGTGTTTCTAGTGGGTTTGCCAACCGAGTGGTAAGGGGTCGTACTATTTCCATGATGAGTTTCTTTGCTCTGTCTCTCAGTTCTCTGGTGGTCTTCGTCTGTGGTATCATTGTTGTTGGCATTGATTTCCTCTAGTTTGGCATTTGTTCCCGTACTTGGAGGCTGTGGTATACTAGCTGTTTAGTGGATATTAATTTAATAATAGGTAATATCCGGTTCAGCTTTATTAGAACTTATTTAGTTGATAAATGATGGGATTGTTTTACTAGATTCCGCTTTAATTTATCTTATGTCTATCTTGGGCTTCATCCTTTTTTATAGAATTTTGTTTATGCAAGTGTTCAGTGTTCATAGTGAGCTTACTCTTGTTGCAACCCATGACCCCGAGTTTGAGATTTTGATGATGCCAAATAATGAGTGTTTTGGATCAACTTTTCATTGAATACTATTTTATTTGCTATTGTCCTTGAGTACTAACATTTCAGGAAGATCACAAGTGACTCAGGACGAAAGGAAGACTCAAGAAAGGGTAGATTAAGAGTATGAGTCAAACATTGTATTTTTCTATTTATTTTATTTTATTTTATTGAGTCTGGCCACAAAATGCATAAGAGTAAGAGCAACCATGCACACACACAGGGGGAGACTTTTTTTTTAAATGAAAAATGTCATAGAAATTCTTCTCTGGTGATCGTACTGTACGATTTTAATTCGTACCATACGATCAGAGCTATGTGGACGATTCTGTGAATAGATCGTACTGTACGAATATATTCGTACTGTACGATATGTTCAGATCCAAAACCCTAGCCGTAGTTTAATTTGAGTAAGTGATTTTGCGCCGTTCGTACTGTACGAATGTGTTTGTACAGTACGATATATTTTTAATACTTACTTAAATTAACCCATAATTAGTGCATGTAATCCAGGACTAATTAATTTTTGAACATCGTACTGTACGAACCGGATCATACCATACGATGAACAGAGATGAAGTATGATCATCCCGGATATCATCCTGGACGATCTCTTTGTTTTTGTCACATCGTACTGTACGATAGTAATCATACCATACTATGAACAGAGATGACATCTAATCGTCCAGACCATCGTCCAGTATGAATAGTGTTTTGTGGATCGTACCGTACATTTTTATATCGTACAGTATGAATTATTTTTGAACTGTTCGTACATCTTCGTACCAAGACGACGTCTGTTTATAAAGATCGTACTGTACGATGTTGAATCGTACTGTACGAACAGTAACGGCTACTTTTGAAATCAGAGG
>NW_021318932.1:250213-292392 GCF_001605985.2 Dendrobium catenatum
AGAAACGACTACTTTTGAATTCGGAGGGTTTTGGGGCCTTTTTTAGATATCAATCAAGTTCTTTTTGAGTAAGATTTACAGAGGGGGTGAACGTGGTTAGAGAGGGATTCCAAGGGAGAGAGCTCTAGAGAAATTCTTGAGGGTTGAGAGAGGAAGGAGGAGGTGAGCGTTGTGAGGGAGAAGAGGTGTGAGGGAGATCACACGGTTGTTCCAAGCTTGCTGCATCTTGCTCCTCCTGTGGCCTTAGAAGGATTTGAGGGAGAATCTCCAAGGGAAAGGCTCGTCTACATCTGTTACCTCGAGTTTCTCTACCTTCTCCAGGGGGGAGAAAAATGAGAAGGTTCTCTGCCGTCGCCAGGAGGGCGAAAATAGAGTTTGGCACTCCGCCACGCCGGGTTGGTGAAAGGGAGGTTTGTAAAGGCTTCTCCGCCTTGCCGAGGGGGGCAAAAGGAGAACTATTTTGATAGTGAAAATCACGGAGTGGAGGACTCCGGGGAGTGGACGTAGGTCATATTTTGACCGAACCACTATAAAATTCTTGGTGTGTTTTTTCCTTATCGTTGTTTACTTTTTACTTGCATTTAATTTTCATAACTATTGCATGATGAAATTTTGTGAAAGAAAACTTGCTTAAAATTTTGTTATAAAATTTCAAAAACAACAAAAAATTAGAACTCTTGTTTAGGGTTACTTTTATTAAGAAAAAGATTTCTACAATTCACCCCCCCTCTTGTCGTTTAGTTATTTCAACTCTGGAAGGGAAGATGGAGCTAGTTGCCACTTTTTTGTTCTCTCCTACTTTTGGGGAGCTCATTCTTGTGCACCATAGATTGTACCTAAGGTTAATTTTAATTTTTCTTAACACGGACCTTGAGCACTTAGGTTTTTTTTTTCTTTCATTTTGTAGCTCGTTTGAGCAGTAGTGAGCTTGAGGCCTCTTTAAGGACCATGTTTTTTTTCCTGATTTAATGCGTAGGCCCCTCTGTGAGTTTTCTCTTAAAAAAAGAAAAAAAAGAGTGATTAAACTAATTGTACTATATAATCCAAATCATATAAGATGATCAATTCAAATTATTAAAAATAGCTACCAATCAAAATTTAGGTAATATTTTACTTTTCAAATTTTATTCTAATTGTTCAGGATGATATGCATCATTTTGGATGATTTATGATGATTATACCTAAATTAATCTTATGATTAGGAGACTAATTATGATTAGATTGATTAATCAAATCATATAGGATGATCCACTTAGATCATATTAAATGATCTATTATATTTCTTAGGATGATCCCCAATCATCCAAGATGAAATCCATATTTTTTTCTCAACATCCAGGAGATCATACTGGACATCTTGAGAGGGTTATGGGATGATATGTCAATCGCCACCCGTTGTCCCATATCATACTAGACAATCAATATAGCATCTTTAACTAATCGTCCCAGATAATCGTAGTATCATACTGGATGATTTGTATAAATACTTAAACTTATCGTATAGGGCAAAGGTGACCATCATGGTTAGAAGGGCTATTTTGTACTAATTATACATGAAGATCTATCAATTGTACTCGATGATTTTTAATGGTAAGTTGAAAATCAGGGCTTCTTTTAAGGCTCTCTATTTAATCTCTCTCTTTGTTACTTGAGTCAATCTTTTACTATAAATGAGATCTAAGAGAGAGCTTAGGGAAAGAAGAGGGAGAGCTTGAGAGAGATAGAGAGAGAGAGAGAGAGAGAGAGAGAGAGAGATCTTTATAATGGGGATTTGCGAGGGATTCACAAAGGTTGCTCCAAGTAAAGTGTTCATGATCTTCTTTAAGTTGCTTCTCTTGTTCCTTGGTGGCTTATGGGGAGATTTTCATCAACATCGGATCTAGGTTCTCTGCCTTCACCAGGCGGATAAAAAAGGATTCCAAGATTCTCTACCTACTTAAGGAGGGAGTAAAAGGATTTAAGATTCTCTACCTACTCTAAGAGGGAATAAAAGGATTCAAGATTTTCTACCTTATTGGGTCAATGGAAAGATTTTGTAAGGGCTTCTATGCCTTACTGTGGGAGCAAAAGGAGAGTCACTTCTATTTAGTGCAATACTTAAAGGAGTCTCCAAGGAGTAGCTATAGGTTAGGTTGTCTGAACTACTATAAATTTTAGTGTGTTTTTTCTATTTATTTTTTCACATTTTAATTTTTTCATTTTTTGTGATTTGATATGTGTTTGAAATATCTGATTTTATTATTATAAAATAAGTTCTACTTCCACATCAAGGGGTTTTAACTTTTCATTTGCTAATTTTTTTTTAAATAACTAATTCACCCCCCTCTTGGTTAGCCTCGAGACTAGTTATTTAGGATTTAACAAGCCTTATAAACTTTCAAGTGTTATCAGAGCAGGATTCATAAATTATGTTTTAGAAATCTTTTGAAAAAGATCAATGGCTTACTTTGGAAATAAAAACACCACGGAAGGATACTCAATCACTAGACCACATCTTTTTGATAATATTCCTTTTAATTTTTGGAAAAATTGCATGTCCACCTTTTTATAATCAATTGATTATTGCATGTGCATGCTAGCTTAGGATGGTTGTTCTGCACCTTCTATATTAATAAATGGTGTAAAACATAAATTTCTTTTTTAAATGGACTACTGATGATAGAGATTTATCAAAACTGAATGCCAAATGTCTAAACTTTTTTTATGTGCATCAAAATTTGATGATTATATGCATGTTTCCACTTGTTCAACTGGTAAAGAAATTTGAGATAAACTTTGCATAACTAATGAAGGAACAAAGGAAGTTAAACCAAGGTATGCATCATTCTTAAAAGTACAAACAAATTTTTACAAATCAAAGAAAATGCTTTTAAAGAAAATTAACAATCACCTTCACTTAAAGAGTTTTATAATCCATCACTTCAGTATGCATCATTTAGACGAAGGAAGAGGCACCATAACCCAAATAGAATAGTAAATCCTTTTCCTGGTGTTAGATATTTTTCTTATGGCATGTTAGGACATATCTCCCACACTTAGACCATTCATCGTAGAATACATTTGGTGTGGAGACCAAAAGTTCAAAATTCACAACATTCGATGCATGTATTTCATTCTTCTTTTTATAAGATGGGGCTCAAATATGTTTGGGTTACCAAATCTAATATTTGATGATTTTTTAGGGTGCTCTCATAGAAGGCCTCATGAGAGCATATGGTACTTGAATAGTAGATGTTTAAGGCATATAATTGTAGATCGAGATTAATTCATTTCACTGGAGGCCAAGGCAGGAAGCAAGTTAATACTTAGAGATAGCACCACCAGGAGATTGGTTGGAGCAGGCATAATTGGAAACTCTATGAATTTTATTATTAAAAATATTTTACTGGTAGATACCTTGAAATATAACCTACTTAGTATAATCCAACTTTGAGATAAAGGATTTAACATTAAATTTTTTACTACCAGCTGCATGATTAGCTTGAATATAAAAAATGTGTTGTAAGGAAAAATAATTAATAATATTTACATGCTCTACTTAAACTATGTTGAAACTACTGCTTATTTTTTCCAAATTACTGTTGCTGATGAATCCGGGTTATGACATAGGAGAGTGTGTCATGCAAGCATGAAAAGCCTTTGAAAGCTCACCTAAAAAGAATTAGTAAGAGGAATACCCAAATTAGAGTTATTTAAGGACCACTTATGTGATGCATATTAATTAGGAAAATATGTCAAATCCTCTTTCCATTCAATCAAAAACATCAATACTAGCAAACCCTTAGAAGTCCTACAAATGGATCTCTTTGGACCTGTCAGCATTGTAAGGCTAGGAGGGAAAGTCTTTGAGTATGTGATTGTTGATGATTATTTGAGGTTTACTTGGGTTAGATTCCTATCTCATAAAAGTGAATCATTCAAAGAGTTTAAGTCCTTTTCCACTTGAATTTAGAGGAAGATAGGCTATGAAATTTTAACCATTCATAGTGACCATAGTGGAGAATTTGAGAATGAAAATTTTGAATCTTTATGTATGGTGTAAGGGATAGATTATAATGTTTTAGCTCTTAGGGTCCCTCAGTAGAACGGGATAGCTAAAAGGAAGAATAGAACGTTAGTAGAAGCTTTTATAACCATGTTAGTTAAATACTTACTTCTTAAATACTTTTGGGCAGAAGCAATGAATATATCCTATTATGTTCTAAATAGGGTAAATGTTAGAACTAAGCTGGATAAGACATCCTATGAAATCCTAAAGGGTTGGACACCTAACTTATCTTACCTTCATATCTTTAGATATAAAGTGTTCATTCTAAATTATTAAAAATATCTATTAGAAAAGTTTAACCTCAAGTCTGATGAAGGAGTGTTCCTAGGTTACTAAAGTGTTGTGAAATCCTATAAAATTTTTAATAAAAGAATACTAGTAGTTGAGGAGACCACTCATATAGTATTTAATGAATCTAATAATTTTGTATGGTCGAGGGTAGAAGAAGAAGAGGTTGTAGAAATCACCCAAGGATTAGAATCTATAAATCTCAAAGAAAGGATAGAATCTAAAAACACGCTGCTTGGAGAATGGAGATATTTTTCAAGTCATCATAAACAACTAATCATGAGAGACCCATTTGAAGGTGTTAGAATTAGGCATAGACTTAGAAAAGAAGTAAAACACTCTGCCTTCATTTCAATAACTGAATCCACCGATATAAATCAAGCCATATCTGAGAATTCTGAATCCTAGTTATGCAAGAAGAGTTAAATTAATTTATAAAAATGATGTTTGAGAGCTAGTTGAAAGACCTAAGGACTAGAGTGTTGTTAGAACTAAGTGGGCTTTTAAAAATAAAATGAATAATTCTGGTGTAGTGGTGAGGAATAAGATAAGATTGGTAGCTAAAGGGTATAACTAAATAGAAGTGATTGACTTTGAAGAAACCTTTACCCCTATATCTATATTGGAAATCATTAGGGTGCTACTAGCATTTGCTTGTTTTAAAGGATTCAAACTGTGCCAAATTGATATTAAGAGTGCCTTTCTAAATAGAATGATAAAAAAGATGTATATGTTGAACAAAGGCTTTAATAATTTATGATTTCATAATCATGTGTTCAAATTAAGAATGGCATTATATATACTAAAATAAGCACTCAAGGCATGGTATCAAAGGCTAAGCACATTCCTACCAGAAAGAACCATTGTTAAGAATAATATAGACACCACCCTATTTCTAAAAAAGGTAGGAGATGAACTACTAATTGTCTAAATTTATATCGATGATAATTTATTTGGATCCTCTGATAAAAACTTTTATGATGAGTTTTTAAAAATAATGAGTAAGAAATTTAAGATGAGTACGATGGGAGAATTGACTTACTTTTTTGGATTTAGTATAAGGTGAAAGGATAATGTAATTTTTCTTAGTCAATCAAAATACATTAAGGACAGTCTTAAGAAATATGAAATGGATAAAACTAAGAAAATCAACACTCCCATGGGTTCTACTATTCAGCTAGATAAGAATTTACATAAAAAAATCTATTGATCAAGAGAAATACAAATGAATAATTGGATCACTTCTTTACTTTACTGCTAGAATACCGGATATTATGTTTAGCATTTATTTTTATGTTAGATTTCGGGCTAATGCAAAAGAGTCCCACTTAACTACTGCTAAGAGAATTCTTAAATATCTGTTAGGGACCCAAGACTTAGAAATCTGGTATCCTTGGAATAATACCTCTTTTGAAATTATAGGATATTCTGGTTCAGATTTTTTAGGATGTCATTTTGATACGAAAAGAACTTTTGTGATATGTTAAATCATAATAAAATCTTTAGTCTCTTGGTCTATTAGAAAATAAAACACAGTTGCCCTATCCACTATTGAAGTTGAGTATATAGCCTTAAGAAGTTGTGTGGCCCAAGTCCTTTGGTTAAAATAATAAATTCTAGGTTTAGGACTATCGATAGGCACAATTTTGATTCTATGTAATAACACTTATGCCATCTATATTTCAAAGAATCCAATCTAACACTTTAGGACTAAATATATTGACATAAGACACCACTTCATTCGAGACCATGTTACCAAAGGAGATATAGAACTACACCATATAGCCACTAAAAACCAACCAGCTAATATCTTTATATAAACACTAGCCTTTGAAACTTTCACATCTTAAGAACCAGATTAGGTGTAATAGATATTCATGCATGAAATTGATTCTTTTTTTTTTTTATCTGTTTTTATTTTATTTATATGTATATTTATTTTTATGTGTTTTTATTTTATATTTTTAATTTTCTATGGTTTTTCCTTTAGTTTTTTTTTTTAAGAATCAGATCAATTCTAACTCCTGATATTGAATTTTCAAATGATATTTTTTCTTACTTGTGGCTTTAGAAATTAATAAGTAGTGCTTGAATCCTCTAAAATAATTAAAGGACAAAAATTTGATGATTGTCACTCTTCCTCTAACTCCTTTAGTGGTGTACTTTTTTTTGAAAGCAAAATATATTTAAATTTAAAAGTTGGACTTTGAAATTGTGATTTATTTTATCTTCCTATAGTAATATATCTCATATGAATAATGCTCAAAGTCATTGAATCACTTTTCAAGTTTTCTTAACTAGGTTGTTGCATTTATCATATGGATATGATTCTATTTTGTGGTTTACTCTTCCTTATATTAGAGAGTGAGTTTTTTCTTCTCTTATATATGGAAGATAATCTAACGACTAAGAATCTTTAAAAGTTTTGAAAGGAAGCTAGCTCACAAAAATGATAAGAGGCACAAAATGAGCTAAAAAAAACTGAAATGATATGCAATGACTGCTAAGTAATTACAAGATATATCAAATTATATCAAAAAATCAAAAGATGAACAAAGTGTGCCAGAAAACTGAAAAAGAGGCACAAAAAGATAAGCTTTATTCTCTTTCAAATCTTTAAATCATTAAAGAATTTATGTGACACTTGATATTTTCAAACACTTGATTTTAAAAATCATTATTTTGATTTATTACTTTGCAATATTATTCTATTAGGTACTTTTTTTAAGAAAAATTTGAAAAGATCACTCTTCTTATCTAATTTCTTTTCTAATTTATATTTTTGTTTAAAAAAAATTTAACCTCGAAGGAGTCATAGGTAGGGTTCACAAGATCTGTTTTTTACCTTTTTAGATTTAAATATTATTTATTATTGTCTTACTGATTTTTAATCTACTCATAAAAGAAATTTATCATTTAGTAGAGTTGATCAATTAAAAAATGGTGCTCTTTTAATTGATTTATGACTTATTTTTATTTGAATTTTGTGGCATTTTATGTTTTTTATGTTTTTATTTTTGCTTTGAAAACCCTTTTGATCATCACATTTCATGTCATGAGCTTTTTTAGTTTTGTTCACGTCATCCTATACGATATGAACAAAGATACACCTCTCAGATCACAACACATCCAATGGTTGATATAAACTAATTATTGCTAATCATTTTGTGTGATTCACACATTATATTGGATGATTCATGTGGCAAGAGTCATTAGATGATTTGAATGTTGTTAGGCTAATCCATTATTACACATCATCGAGGATGATACATGTGTTTATCCTATATGATCCAATTATTCAATGGTCGTACAAGTTGACTCCTCGGGATAATTGTCCTATGTTTAATCATCCTGTAATGTCTGATCATATCGGATGATTGGATTACTTTTTTGACCAATTGTCTAGCTAAATTAATTGCATCGTATTGTCCTATACGATCTAGAAAATTCTATTTAAAAATCCCAAATCATTATTTCTTCTTCACTCAAAATATTCCATCTCTTCTTCTCTCCTACTTGTGCACTCATACTCTTATAATGGTTAGTGGGAAAATATCAAGAATGCTTGCTGAAAGCTTATCTAGGAGGGATATCGATCCTCATTTCACTAAAGAAGTAGATGATTTGGCTTACCACCGCTATAAGAGTGTTAGCATTACCTCAAGATTCATCAATCAAAATGTTCTTAACTTTAAGGTGCTTAATCTCTTTACTAGAACATCTATTGGCTTTATCCTTACACTTTGCTTAAATTCTTTGTGAATCTTTATGTTAATAGTGCTTTTACTTCTTTACATTCTTATGCAAATCAAAGGCCCGTAAAGATTACCTATTAGGATTTACATGAATACCTTCACCTCTCTACCACTGGAGACAAGATTCATATCTTGGTCTTAAATCCTAATTTTAATTGGGCTCATACTAATAATATCCATAAGGAAACTACAATGAACTACCATATATCCATGGTCAACTCCTTAGTCAATAATGCCTGAACCATCCAGCATATCCTCCAAAATTCTTTTATTCCAAAAGCCAGGGATCAAATTCATATTACTCCTATCCTTTCACTCACCACTTACTACATAATGGCCAATCTTGATTTTAATGCAGCTGATCTTCTAATTTGATACATTGACCTTTAAACCAACATTAGGGTTCTAGTATATAAAACAAAATTAAATCTAACCCTAGGATATCTCATTGCTTTCATCCTTGAATTAAAATATAATCTTCAATTTATAGCTCCACCTGATCACCATCTGGTATTCTACTCTAATAGCTCCTTTCACACCCTTCATAGTACTCATCATCATAATGTGCATGAGGAGCCTGGGAAGGGGGAGGAAGAACCTATCTCAGATTGATCAGCTATTTTAGTAGATTGATTAGTGGGAGGCTAGATTTGAATCCTATGTAGCTGTATAGAAGAAACAATATAATCATAACTTAGCTCGGTTTGATGCATATCTAGCCTAGTAGTAGCAGCAGCATGACAAGGATATGCCCTGAATTAGTGAGCAATTTTCCTCTCTTCACTGATACTTTTAGCTACCACCACAACAATCTCTACCAGATCAGTTTTTTCTTTTTTCTAATTTTTTTGTTCTTTTATTTCTATGTTTGTACTAGTCCTTCTTTTTGTAACTTATTTTGTTTAGTTTTTTTCTTTTTTTCTCCTTTTTGTTTTATCAAAAGAGCGGATAGTATGTTGTTTGTATGCTATTTGTTATGTTTTAATGGAATTTTTTTTCCATTTCTATTCTATTTTTTTTAAATAAAACAAAATAAAAAAAGAGAGAAAAATAAAAATTTTCCTTTGAAAATTTTTAATAACAATATTTGTCATTATAAAAAAGGAAGAGATTGTTGTAAATCTAGGCCCAAGTACAATAATTTTGATGATAACAAACATTATCATTTCTTTACAACTGCTACTCTTGCATATCTATTTTGTTTGCCTTACTCATTAAATTTTCAGATCCATAAGTTCACTTGCAATGCCAATCAATTCAAGATTGGGTAGAAAATGGTTAAGTTTATTTGTAATTTAAATTTCAATGTAAATTTTTACCTTTCTTGAGTCAATTCATATGTCTGGTGGACTTCAAGCTAAGTAATCTTGCACACACACCCTTAGCAGGAGTAATTTGGTGAGTTAGAGATTTTCCTAATTTTTAACCTAATCATACAACACGATTTCAAATCGTACTGGACATTCAGTTAAAAATATAAACCCTAATTAGAGAATTATTTTTAATTAAGAGTTATTAAACTAATCATACTCTACGATCCAAATCATTCAAGATGATCAATTCAAATTGTGAAAAATAGCCTCCAATTATAATTTAGATAATATTTTAATTTTTAAATTTTGTTGTAATCATACAAGATGATATGCATCATCCTGAATTATTTATGATATTCATGCCTAAATTGATCCTATGATTAGGAGACTAATTATGGTTAGATTGATTAATAAATTCGTACATGATGATCTACTTAGATTATATTGGACGATATATTATATTTCTTAGGATGATCCCCTATCGTCCAAGATGAAAACCATAATTTTCTTCTTATCATCCACGATATCATACTGGACATCCTAAGAGGGTTATGGGATGATATATATATCACCACCCATCTTCCCATGTTGTATTAGATGATGTATAAAGTATCTTAAACTAATCATCTTGAATAATCGTAGGTTCATATTGGACAATCTGTATAAATACTTGAATTGATTGTACAGGGCAAGGGTGATCATCCTAGTTGAAAGGGCTATTTTAGACTAATTATATATGACAATCTATCAGTCATATTGGACGACCTTTGATAGTAAGTTGAAAATTAGGGCTTCTTTTGAGCCTCTCTATTTAAGCTTTCTCATTATCACTTGAGAAAATCTTTTGCTATGAAAACGATCTGAGAGACAGCTTATAGAAGGAAGAGGGAGAGCTTGAGAGAGAGAGAGAGAGATCCTTGTGAGGGAGAGTTTTGAGGTTTTCACAAAGGTTGCTCTAAGTAAGGTGTTCATCGTCTTCTTTAAGTTGCTTCTTTGGTTCCTTGGTGGCTCTTGAGGAGATCTTCATCAGCATTAGATCTTGGTTATCTACCTTCACCAGGTGGGTGAAATGGATTTCAAGATTCTCTGCCAACTCTAGGAGAGAGTAAAAGGATTCAAGGTTCTTTGCCTTACTAGGTTGGTGGAATGATTTTGTAAGGGCTTCTCCTTCTTGTTGTGGGATAAAAAAGAGAGTCACCTTTGATTAGTGCAAAACTTAGATAGGGAGTCTCCAAGGAGTGGATGTAGGTCAGGTTAACAAAACCATTATAAATTTTGGTTTGTTCTTTCTTTTTTTTTTTGCATTTTAATTTTTGCATATTTCTATGATTTTATGTGTGTTTAAAATATCTAATTTTGTTATTATAAAATTAGTTCTACTTCTACATCAAGGGGTTTTAACTTTTCAATTCCTAAGAAAGTTATTAAAATAAATGAATGAACCAAGACATGAAATCTCCTCCAAGAGATCACATATTTGAATTGGAGTGCATTAAACTAAATCACATTAAAAGTTTGATAGGGATGTTAAGATAAACTTAAATAAAACTAAAGTTCACCACAAAGAAAATTAAAGTGTAGAAATTAAATGCAAAAAAGCATTACTAAAGAACACAGAAATCTATAGTGGTTTGATCAACTTGACCTATATCCACTCCCCGAGAGCCCCTCCTCTAGGTATTGCACTAAACTCAATGACTCTCTTTTTGCTCCCACAGTAAGGTAGAGAAGCCTTTACAAACCTCCTTTCCACCGACCCCACTGAGGCAAAGAACTTGACTCCTTTTGCTTCCTCCTGAAGCAGGTAGAGAACCCGACTCCTTTTGTATCTTCCTGAAGTAGGCAGAGAACCTTGATAAATTGCCAAAGTCAACCTCTCTCGAACCTCCAAGAAATAAGAATGACAATTAGAGAAGATGACTTAGATCCTTGCTTTTTTTTTTTTTGAGAAAATGCAAAATTGCATTAATTATAAAGGAAAGGACAACCTAATACAAACTAGGAAAAAGAAACTAATGGTTCCATTTTTAACATTAAGAAGGGACCTTATTTAACTTGAATTTATTAATTTAAACTTAATATAAATGATATGAAACCCACTAATTCCTATTTTGAAACTATTGAGATGCAGGGGATACCAAAGAATTAAACAACCCGAAGGTTGATTAGTATCCCAGAGTTCCCATCCAGTTAGAGAATAAGACATAGTAAAGATCCCACAATCAAATAGAATAAGTTTAAAATGACAAATTTGAAGAAAAAATAAGCAACAAAAGCTAATAGGGAAATTACATTCCAACAGTGAATTCCAAAAATCACTTAAGAATATTTTTGATAAATATTCTATAAGCTTTTTCCAATTTCCAAAGTCAGAAATTGATGATGGCATTAATCCAAACCATTTGATAATTTGTCTCAACTTCAAATAACTATCCACTTTGTTATTGTCACCTGGATTACCATCAAGCATGTTAATGGGGCAAAAGGGGCGAAGAACCTTTTATGCCGTTCTTCACTTTATTTTCAGCTATCTTCCTTTTAGGTAGATCTTTGACCGGTCCTAATGATTGAAGTTGTTTGAACAATGTGTTCTTTGATCCCATAGACTTACATTCCTTGGCAACTTTTATAAGAGAAGTTTTCTTAAAATTCAAACAAACATCCGACAATGGAGAAGAATCTCTCAATAAGCCAATATTATTCTATACTTCAGATTTTGTAGCTGAAATAACATCAGTATTAATGCTAGAAACATCCTCCAAAACTTCCTCCTGAGAATCTGAATTTTTGAATTCAAATTCAGGTTTGTTAGAACCCTGAATTTCAGCAATCTGATATGGATCGGTTGGGACAGCATATATTAAATCTTTAAAACCTCCTTCCTTATTATCTCCCACACTATCTGGTAATTTGAATTCAGGATTTGAATTCAAATTGCTAACTGATCCATAGATTCCCGGAAAAACAAAAGGAATGGAATATTTTTCTTTCACGGGTTCAGGCATAGCTTTCTGATTTTCAGCATTTTGTGTTGAATCAACAACTTCAGCTCTTACCTCTACACTTTCCTCCACAATTCTTGGAATTTTGAATTTAGAATTTGAATTCAAATTGTTGTTGGGCTCCAAGTTATTACTACCTCCATCCACGGGATCAGCCAAACCAAATTCAGGAATTAAATTCTGAATTTCTTGATTTTGTTCTGCAGTAAAATTCTCCTCCCTTTGTGAGATCTGAATTTGAAAATTTTGAGAATTAACATGATGGACGGTTGGATATACACCTCCTTGTCTAACTGCCTTTCCTTCTTCTTCCTTATTTTCAGCAACAATCTTAGCTGTGAATTGATCTTCAGCAACACCAGAATCTGAATTCTCGTCTCCTTCAACATCTACCATGGCAACTCTTTTGATAACACAACCATCTTTTGGTTTATCCATGGTTGAGACCTTTTTAAAAAACTTTTTCTCAGGAATAAATCTTCTCTTATTTTTAAACTTCACATGCATCCAAGGTCCCAAAGTATTATCAGATTGAAATGAATTTAAAGGGACCTCTTTGACAATAGGATTTTGATTTTGTGTAGAATTGGGACACACATAATCAATATGCATGATTTTCCAACATTTGAAGCAAAAAATGATAGATTTTCATACTCAAACATTTGAAAACATCTACCATGAATCCCTTCCACCCAAATTCCAGCGGGGAGTTTAGAATTCAAATTAACTCGGATGCAAGCTCTCGCAAATTCTCTCCTCCCCAATCTAAACATGTTACCATCCAACAAAAGTGGATTTCCAATTCTAGAAATAATTCTAGTGATATTGGATTCATCCCAACAGTGTAAAGGCAAATGAGGAAGACGAACCCAAATTGGAGAAGAAATTCCATTCAAAGAAAAAGGTGAGAAGGTAGGAGACCAAATGTCTAAGCCTACCACAAAACCCCTTACAAGCCAAGGTCCCCATTAAGGACTTCCTCCATGGCTACATGAGATTGAAATGAACAAAGGAGCTATTCTAGACCAAGCAATGTAATATGAAATCCTCCAAATTTTGACCATTGCTTTCTTAATTCAAAAGAATACTTATAAAAAGGGTAGTTTTTCCTAAGAATTTTAACAACCAAGGAATTGTTCAAAATTTGAACATTAGACTTTTCCTTATCCTTGTCAATAATGACAACATATTTATCTCTATATCATCATGTATTTCACTAAGATTTATTTTAACGTGAGGTTTTTTAATCCACACGTTATGGGTATCCAATTTTGAAGAAGTAATAGGATCCTTCTTCAAAATTTCAGCAAAACATCCTCCAGATGAAGATGCTTCCTTATCATTTGCTCCAACAGTGATAGCCGACCAAGGTTTTGGCTTATCATTCAAACAAGTAGTTATTTCCTTACCTTTGCCTCAAATCGGCAATGGTTTCTTCATAGCATTAAAACCTCCTTCTTTTATGACTAAAGGAGATTCCAAAATCCGAAAAGAAGAAATTCGATTGAAGGAGAATCTACCTTTTGAATCCAACATGATTGGATTCGCGGTAGAAATCATACCGATCACCTTCTTCCATCTCCAACAATGGAACCCAAGTCTCTTAGATCCTTGCTTAGAGCAAACTTTTGTGAAACCCCTCACAAACTCCCCCTGACAAGATCCTCTATCTCTCTCCCTCTCCTTTAGGCTCTCTCAGGTCAAGATAGTAGCAAAAGATGTACTCTTGGATAAAACAATAGGTCTTATATAGGAGAGCTTTGGAATAGCTCTTAATTGCAATAAACTAATTTTATCATCCATGATGATATAAATATCATCATGTACGATCAGTACAAATTTAGCTCAATCAACCAGGACAATTTGGGACGATCAGAAGGTTTTTTATTCATATCATCTAGGATGTTAGGATATCATCCTATACAATTAGTATAATTCATTGAATATCATCCAGACCATCGACCTGAATGGATGTATGGACGATATAAAAATAACTTGATCTTCTAGGTCGATCTCACGATCATCCTAGATGATTAGTTTAATTCAATACATATTGTCCAGAGCATCGCCCTTAATATAACCAAAATAATGTTTAATCGTCCAAGAATAACTAAGGTTTGTGAACTGATTGTCCCGACTGATCCTTTGATCGTCTAGGATGATATGATCAAGCAATCAAACCTTAATTACTTTTCTTAATTACCAGATTAATTTAGGCATAATTATACTGCATCATCCTGGATGATGTCCTAGATGATGTCTAAAAATAAAAGATACCTAAATAGATATGACAATATATTCTCTTTTTAATTGAGCCTATTGTCCAGGCTGATACTAATATCGTCAAGGATGATGCGCTTAATTGCGACTGCCTTAACCAGGGTGCCCTAATTAGAGTTTTTATTTTGAACTGATCATCCATATTGATTTTTGGATCATCCCAGATGATGTGATCAGAAACAAAAAACTCTAAAATAGTCAGAAATTTTTCTCCAAGTGTGTGTGTGCAAGGTTACTTAGCATCAGGACCCACATTGTTAAAAAGGACTCAAGAAAATGTAAAAGACACATGTCACATATTACAAATTGACTCAGACCTAATTTACGTAATCTTGAGCTGGTTCAATTGCATTTTGATCTTGTGGACCTAAAATATTAATAGGCAAGGCAGTCGTAGAGAAAATAAAAGTATTTGTTTTCATCAAAATTCTATTCCCAGAAATCAGATTCGCAATAATCTCCCCCTTTTTGATGATAGTAAACAATCAAACAATCAAGTTAAAAAATACAAATAGAAGTGAAAATAGTACAACGAAATAACTCAAACACTACTCCCCCTTTTAACATCACAAAAAAGGAGAAAAAAAGCATTAAAAAAAAAATAGAAAGAACACAAAAAAGAAGAATAAAAGCAAAGTGTTTTTTTAATTTTTTAATCGAAGTATGAATATGAAAAAGTCTTCATGTGATTTGATTTTAAAGACTTGTAAGAATAATGAGTTAATATTGTCGAAATCAAAAAATGGTAGAATATCCGATCTTGTTAACCTAGCTCGGACTTCTCTCAAGGCAAAATCATCTTTTGAAAACAAAAGACCTAACTCAGAAAAAACTAATTGGATAATAAAAAGAGATATGTTCGAAACTTAGTTGCAGAAAAAAAATATCTTATAGAATAATATATCAAAGTAATTTGTCACAATCGTGAAATTCAAAATCAATCTTTTGAAAATACCAAGTGACACATGAGTTCTTTTAAATTTTAAAAGTTTGAAAGAGAAGAGAGCTTGCTTTTGGTGGTCTCATTTTATGCCTCTATTTAATAAATTGGCGCACTTTACACATCTTTTGATTTTTGATGCACTTTGTGTATATTTCTTAATTTGGCGTCATTGTACATCTTTTGATTTGGTGTCATTGACCACTTTTTTTTTATTTTTGCAAGCTAGATCCCTTTTTTTAAAATTCTTAAATACTCTCAGTTGTGAGTATATCTTCTAGATATTAGAGAAGAGAAAACTCACTCTCTAATATAAGGAAGAACAAACCATAAAATAGAATCAAAATCATATGATAAATACAATAATAAAATGACAAAAAAATATAAAAGTAATATAAAGGCTTTGAACATTAAGAACATAAGATAGATTACTTTAGCAAGATATAAAAGATCTCAAACACTAAGTTTAGTTATTAATTTGAGATAGACTTTTGTTTAGAAAATAAAATTACAAAAATAAAAGAGGTTAGAGGAAGAGAAACAATCAACGGTTTTTCTCTCTTTAACTAATTTAGAGATGTAAAACATTAACTATAAATTTAAAAAAAAAACAAAAATATGGCATAAAATATCATTTCAGCAGTGATAAAAAAAAGGAAAAACTAAATAACAAAAAAAAAAATAAAAATAAAAATAAATAAAAGCTATTAAAAAGTAAAACATATAAAGTGAAACAAATAAAAGAAGAATAAAGCAGTAAAAATAGAAAATTCAGAACTCAATAAACCTTGGGGCCATATAAAGTTCTTCTTAGAACCCGATCATAGTATTCAAGATGAGTTTACATAATTCTAAGTCTGAACACCGTTATGAAAGTTTATTTTAATCCTTCGGGGTTATATACTCTTTCTAACGAGTTAATTCGACCTTAGAATTAGAACTCAATCTTAATCTTAAAATCCCCAAAGAAAACTAATATTTTTCAAAACCTGTTTTCAAAATTCCACCAACAAGATGTCAGATAGTTGATTCTCAGTTGTTATATGGTATAACTCAATATCTCATTTGGTCACATTGTCTCTAATAAAGTGATGCCTTATGTCAATATGTTTGGTCCTTGAATGTTGGATAGGATTCTTAGATATGTAGATGGCACTAGTGTTATCACAAAGGATTAAAATTGTGTTTATAGGTAATCATAAATCCAAAAATTATTTCTTGAACCAATGAACTTGGGCCACATAACTTCCTAAGGCAATGCATTCATCTTCAGTAGTGGAAAGTATAATAGAGTTTTATTTTCTATTAGATTATGAGACTAAAGATTATCCTATGAATTAGCAAGTTTTAGAGGTATTCTTTCTATCCACTCTACTTCCTGTAAAATCAGAATCAAAATATCCAATAATCTCAAAATAAGTGTTGTGCATAGGATACCAGATTCTTAAGTTTTGGATCCCCAAATAATATCTAAGGATTCTCTTAACTACATTTAGGTAGGATTCTTTAGGATCAGCTTGAAATCTAACACAAAAATAAATATTAAATATTATATCAGGTCGACTAGCAGTTAGGTAAAGTAAAGATCAATCATTCCTCTGTACTTCTTTTGATCAACAGATTTTTCATTTGAGTCCTTATACATCTGAATATTAGAAATCATGAGAGTACTTATTGGTTTGGCTTTATCCATTTCATATTTTTTTAAGATATTTATAATGTACTTTGTTTAATTTATAAAGGTTTCATCATCCAATTATCTTATGCTAAACTCTTAAAAGTAGGACAACTCTCCCATCATACTCATATCAAACTCCTTACTCATTATTATAGAAAAATTATCACATAGCTTTTTATCATAGGGTTCAAAAAGTATATGATCAATATAGATCTAAATAATGAGTAACTTATCTTCTACTTTCCTAAGAAAAAGGGTGATGTCTACACTTCCCTTAATAAAATCCTCTTTAGTAAAAATGTGTTAAGCCTCTCATACCAAGCTCTTGGTGTCTATTTTAATCCATATAAGGTTTTTTTTTTTAATTTGAAAACATGATTTAGAAATGGGGAACTCTAAAAACTTGGGGTTGCTCTATAAGCACATCCTCTTTTGTTACTCCATTTAAAAAGGCACTCTTCATGTCCATTTGGTAAAGCTTAAATCCATTATAACATGCAAAGGCGAGTAGCACTCTAATGGCTTCCAATTTAACTACAGGAGCAAATGTCCCCTCAAAATCAATCCATTCTATTTGGTTGTATCTCTTAGCTACCAATGTCTCCTTATTCCTAACCACCACACTAGAATCATTCATCTTATTCTTAAAGACCCATTTGGTTCCAACTACACTTTGTCCCTTTGATCTTTCTACAAGCTCCCAAACATCATTCCTAAATAAATTAGTTTAATTCATTTTGCATGGCTAAGATCCAAAACTCATCAGACAAGGCTTGATTAATGTTGATGTGTTCAGTCATTGAGATAAAGGCAAAGTGGTTTACTTCCTTCCTAAGTCCATGCCTAATTCTAACACCTACAGAAGTGTCTCCTAAGATCAGTTCTTTAGGATAACTCAAAGAATATCTCCAATGCATAGGCAAGATTTGTGTAGGTTTTACCCTTTTCTCCAGATTTGCATTTTTTACTCCTTGGGTAATCTCACCTACACCTTCAGTGTTTTGTGGCTCTACACTCTTCTCCAAATTTTCAACTCCTTGGGTAATCTCTCCAACACCATCTTAATCCTCAACTTTAGACTCCTCGGGATCATATTCATCAAACACTACTTGCATAGACTCCTCCACTACCAAAGTCCTCTTATTAAACACCCTAAATGATTTTCCCACACTTGAATATCCTAAGAACACTCCTCCATCAAATTTTAGTTCAAATTTTCTTATGTATAACTTCCCATTATTAAAAATGAAAACCTTATAACCAAATACATGAAGGTGAGAAAGGTTGGGTGTCCTACCCTTAAGGATCTCATAGGGTGTCTTATCAAGTTTGGCTCTTATATTTATCCTATTTAACACATAACAAGTTATATTTACCACTTCAGTCCAAAAGTATTTTGGAAGTAAATACTTAGCAAGCATGGCTCTTGCAGCCTCAACTAACATCCTGTTCTTCCTTTGAGCTACCCCGTTCTATTGAGGGGTTCTAAGAGCTGAAAAGTTGTGACTAATCTCTTTATCTTCACAAAAGTCTCCAAATCTCTCATTTTTAAACTCTACCCAATGATCAATATATGGATGGTCAAGATCTCACAACCTAAACCTTTTCTAAATCCAAGTGGAGAAGGATCTAAACTCATGAAAAGACTCACTCTTATGTGATAAAAATCTAATCCAAGTAAATCTTGAGTAGTCATCGATAATCATAAATCCAAAAACTTTTTCCCCTAAGCTGGCAATGCTAATGGGTCCAAACAAATCCAAGTGAAGGACTTCTAAAGGTTTATTGGTCCTAATATCTTTAATGGAATGGAAAGATGAATTGACTTGCTTCCCTAGTTGGCAGGCATCACACAGGTGATCTTTGAAAAACTTAAGCTTGGGGACACCTCTAACTAGGTCTTTTTGGGTCACTCTCCTAAGGATTTTCATACTGGCATGACATAACCTCTTGTGCCATAACCATGAATCATCAATAATAGTTTTTAAACAAAATGAAGCAGCACATTTAATATTATTTATATTAAGCATATAAATATTGTTAATCTACTTTTCCTACAAAATAGTGTTATTATTCAAGCTAATAATATATGTATTTGCCAAAAATGTTATGATAAAGCCCTTATTGCAAAGCTGATTGATGCTTAGTAAGTTATGTTTCAGTCCATCTATAAGAAAAGAATTTTCAATCAAAAGGTTCTTGGAATTTTTTATTATACCTGCAGCCACCTTTTTCTAGTGGTGTTATCTCCAAGAGTAACCTGGCCTCCTACCCTGGCCTCCAATATAACAAATTGATCGGCATCTCCATTCATGTGTCATGAGCATCCGCTATCTAGGTATCACATGCTCTCATGAGGTCTTTGGTGAGAGCACACCTATAAAGTCATTAAATATCATATTTAGGAACCAAAATAGGTTTGGGTCCCTTCTTATGAAAAGAAGAATGCAGTGCATGTGTGTTATGCAATCATGTAATTTGGGTCTCTTCACCCAATGTGTCCTATGGTAAACAGTGCAAGTGTGTGAAATGTGTCCTAGAATGCCACATGAAAACATTTAACACCAGGAAAAGGATTTAGTAATCTGTTCGGGTTATATTGCCTCTTCATAGGTCTTGGCTTTAGATCAAGTGTGGGTGTTTTTCTATTTCTTTCAAATGCATTCAATTCAGCTTTAAACCTCGAGTTAGCACTTTTTAAAATAGCATTATAAACATTCAAATAGTGATCTCTATGCTCAGATTCTTTAATATAAGTTTTAAAATCATATTCAAGTGAGATGTAGAATGCTTTTAAAGAATCATACTCAACAGCCAACTCAGAATTCTTTTTATTTAATTCATCAAACTCATCAAGTAGTGACATGTTATTGCTATCAATTTGAGTGTGATTTTTACTTAAAATTTCATGCTCTTTTTATAAATTTGAGAATTCCAATTTCAGACTAGCATGAGTTTTCTTAAGTTTCCTATATGATGCATGAATGTTCTTACAAACTTCATGTAATTGATCATAGATTTCCTTACCTCTTTTTGGTCAGACTGATTAAGATGATCACCCATCAAGCACTAGTTTGTTGTCTCCTCTTCAGCTTCAGTCTCAGATAAGTCAGATGTAGAATTCGCCTAGAAAGCCTTTTGGAATCTTTTTTTATCCTTCATGTACTTAGGTTTCTCCTCACCCTTCTCCTTGCTTGGGTGATCCTTAAGTATAGGACAATCAGCTTTGCATGTCCAGGCTTTCTGCATTCAAAACAAACAATTTCATAAGAAATTTTATAATTTTTGTTACTCTTACCTTTGTTCCATTTCTGATGGTGCTTATGATTCTTCCTTAGAAAGCTTTTAAATTGCTTTGTTATTAAGGCAACATCATCGCTTTCAGACCTGAAAGAATTAGTGTCCTTGGTTTTGGCCTTCAACACCATAATTTTCTCTTTCTTTTTCTCACCTTCATCAAGGTTTCTTTGATTCACCCTACTCATAAGCAATGAGTGATCCAAGTAAGTTATCAATCAAATAAGTATTCAAATTTTTAGATTCAGTAATTATAGTGATCTTAGCATCAAAGACACTAATTCTTTCAAAGATCACACAGGCGAATATTGTCAAACAAAGGTGGTCGTGTAATAGAATAACCTTCCGCAGTATTATGATTACCAAAGTTAGCCATAGATTAAAATTAAAAAAAAATTCAAACTTAATTTTATGAATCCAGCTCTAATATCATTTGAAAGTTTGACAAGGATGTTAAGCCCTTATGAACTATCCCAAGGCTAACCAAGAGGGGGAGTGAATTGGTATTTTAAAAATTTCTCAATCAAAACTCAAACTTAAAAAAAACCAAAGTTCATCACAAAGAAAATCAAAATGCGGAAATTAAATGCTGAAAAAGCAGTAATAAAGAACATATAATGGTTCGGTCAACTTGAACTACATCCACTCCCCAGAGCCTCTCCTTCGGGTATTGTACTAAACTCAGTGACTCTCATTTTTCTCCCACAGCAAGGTAGAGAAGCCTTTACAAACCCCCTTTCCACCGACTCCGGTGAGGCAGATAACCCGACTCTTTTCACTTCCTCCTGAAGCAGGCAAAGAACCCGACTCTTTTTGCTTCTTCCTGAAGTAGGCAGAGAGCTTTGATCAATTATTAAAGTAGATCTCTCTCGAACCTCCAAGGACTAGGGACAATGATTGGAGCAGATGACTTGGATCCTTTCTTGGATCAAACTTTATAAAACACCTCACAAGATCCTCTCTCTCTCTCTCTCTCTCTCCCCCCCCCCCCTTTCTCAACATCTTCTCTAAGCTCTCTTAGGTCAAGACAGTAGCAAAAGATGCACTCTTGGATAGAATAAGATGTCTTATATATAAGAGCTTTAGAATAGCTTTTAATTGCAAACAAAATAACTTTATCGTCATGTACGATCAGTATAAATTTAACTCAATCAGCCATGATGATTTGGGACGATCAGAAGGTTTTTTGTTCATATTATCTAGGATGATAGGATATGATCCTGTATGATTAGTACAATTCATTGAATATTGTCCAAACCATCGCCGTGAATGGATGTCTGGATGATGTAAAAATAACTTGATCGTCCAAGCCGATCTCACGATCATCCCAGATGATTAGTTCAATTTAATACATATCATTCAAAGCATTGACCTGAATAGAACCAGGTTGATGTTTGATCATCCAGGAACAACTAAGGTTTGTGAACTAATTGTCCTTGTTGATCCTTCGATTGTCCAAGATGATATGATCGAGCAATCAAACATTAATTTCTTTACTTAATTATCAGATTAATTTAGGCATAATTATACTGCATCGTTTATGACGATGTCTTGAATGATGTCCAAAAATAAATGATGCCTAAATAAATCTGATGTCAGATTCTTTCTGATTTGAGCCTATCATCCCGGCCGATACTAATATTGTCCAGGATGATGCGCTTAATTATGGCTGACTTAACCAGGATGCCCTAATTAGGATTTCTATTTTTAACTGATCATCTAGGCCAGTTTTTGGATCATCCTGAATGATGTGATCATAAATAGAAAACTTTAAAATACTAAAAAATTTTCCCCCAAGTGTGAGTATGCAAGGTTACTTAGCATCATGACTCATATTATTACAAAGGACTCAAGAAAAGGTATAAGACATGTCGTACATTATAAATTGACTCAGTCCTAATTTATCCAATCTTGAGCTGATTCAATTGCAGTTTGATCTTATGGACCTATAATGTTTGTAGTCAAGACAGTCGTAGAGAAAATAGAAGTGTTTTCTATCATTAAAATTTTATTCCCTGAAATCAGATTCGCAACACACATGTTATACTCAATCTTGGTTAACAAGTTAACCTAGGTTGACCAAAATGCCCTTTAACCCATTTGACCCACATTGCATGTATATAAACCTCCCTAAATTATGGAACCATTTCTAAGAAACTTCAAATGTTATTTTAAATATGTTGAACTCAACTATGACCCCTAGATAAACTTGGTTGAGAAAAAAATACCTAAAAACCTAATAAATTTGAAACCAGCCAAACCAATGAACAAAACTTAATGAGACACTTCATTGGCTCAACATGAGTATCCCAAAAAATTCTAGCCATAGGCCCACTTGGTTTAGCCAAATTGGTTCAACCATGTGGACCCAAAGTGGTTTTTTGACCCAAAATCTAATCCTTATGAAATTAAACTAAACTAGTGGTTGTAGTAGGTGTAAAATGACCCTATGTAAATAGCCTAACAATCCCAAACCATGGTTTATCTTTGATCAACCAAATGGGCTAGCCCAAACCCTCAAAAATCCCAAATCCATGGACCCAATGCCAATTCAACCCAAATAAGCTAGTGTAAACCATTCAAATAACTTTTAAAAGGTGCTTTTCACCTACCCCATGCAACTATTGGCTCATACATAGCTCCATGTGCACAAAACTAAAAAAAAATCCTTTCCAACTCATATATCCTTTGCCGTATCCTCTACCTGGATAAAAGTGATACTCCCTAACCACTCCAACAAGGTGGTAAGCATCAAGAGAGCCTCCCAAGCCAATTCTAATAATTTGTTTTTCCTCCAAAACCTTAGTTAGTGAAAAGAGACCTAAAAGGAATTTTTCACTCAACACTCACATACACAACCCTATTATGTAGAGTTTTCCCTCTTCTAAGATGATAAAACATCCCCTCTACTCTCCCCAAGTTTTCCCCTAGCTTCCCATATCTCCCAAAGCCACATATGAAAATAGTGAGGGTAGATAGACAAAATGTTAATTTATGAATAACTTTCAATTAAATGTAAATAAGAGCTTGGATTATTTTGGGAAGTTAAAGAGGACATTAGAAAGAGTCTGAAGAACTAAAATTCATGTGAGTCTATAATCTAGATCAAGGTGTTTCCAAGACTAAGCTTAGAACATTTTCTTAAAAAGATCTTTTCAAAAAGTGCTTTTCAAAGATTCCAAAAGCATCCAAACACTTCTTTTGGATGTGTTTAGCTCCCCCTGGAGTTTTACTACATTTGGATCAGAGTGTAAAAAGTTATAAAGCTTTTTCCAAATTTTTTTTCTTCTCGCATTGGCATGGGCTGATTTAAGCTATCAATCTCAAATGAACAACTAATGTCAAGTCAGATGTATCACATGTTTTGACCATTCAAGTGTGTGAATGATCAAAACTGGATTTATGTGATTTAAATTTTTAAAGTCATGTGTCCATTTTTTACCCATAACTTTAAAAATTCATAACTCTCCAAATACATTGTATTTTTCTTTCATTTTTTTGATGTGTGTTCATGCTAGTGTAAGTGTTAGTTTGCCACTAATTTCACCCAAATCGAGTTAGTAGAACTCTTGAAATAAATTGCAAAATTTATTGAAGCATTATTCCTTGGTGATTGATTTTGAAACCTAGGAAAATCCTTATGAAACCAAATTTGGTTAGATTGGAGCATATGTTTTGTTGAACCTATCTTATAAATTTCACTAAAATTGGAGTTTATTTGTTCCTAAAATTAGTGGACCCAAATTTGATGAGCATAATTAACTTTGGAAATTAAAAAAAATAAATATAAATTATATCTAATAAATACAAACTAATTGTTAAATTTCTTAGAATTAAGTTCTCAACTTAAGAAAATTAAAAGCCCCATTACGAACCTCCAAAATTAAATTTTTATTTAAAAATTAAGGAGAAATATTAATTAATAAAAATAAATAATTAAACAATAATAAATACTAAAAAAATTTTAAAAACTTATAATCATTTATAGGAGTCATTCTTGACATTTTTGGAAGATTTCAAGAGGTTTGAAGTTGATTTGGTATAAAAATAAGAAAACCTCTCTAATTAAATAATTCATTAGAATTTGCAAATTTCTAAATTCATAACTAATTATAGAAAACTCTAAATTGAACTAATATAAAAGCAATTGACTCATCTCTAGGTTTAGTATTTATTAAAAATATAAAACTTCTAGAATTTTGTGAAATAAAAAATTTAATTAAAATGGCTAATTATTAAAAAATAATAATTGTAGAAAATTTCAAATGATAATAAATTAATAACATTAGACTCATCCTCTGAGTCCAGTATTTAAAAAAAAAATTTAATATTAATTAAATATTCAAAATTTTATTTTAATTAATTAATTAATTGAGAAAATTCATAAATTAAATAAAATTAAGAAAATTCAAAATTTAATTAACTTATTGAACTAAATGAAATGCATAATAATGATAACTAAAAATAAAAACTACTCCCTCGATCAAACAAGGTTTTTGGCTGAATACCTCGAGCAGTGGGGCTGTCTTATGCTTGCATGGAGTGCTGCTAGTTAACATCCTAAACAAAATTAATCACCTTATTAATGAAAGAAAGGATGGCTCTATCCTAAGGAATCAAGGATTTTTTAAATACAATAATTTAAATCAGAGATATATAAAATATGTAGATGAATCTAACTACACCATGTAAGATGATGTATGAAGTATATATAATAAAAAAAAAAGCTTTTATACATTTATTTAAAAACACAAAAGCAACCAATTTCTACAAGAAATTAAGGAGGTCAAGCACCACCAGAACTTGCTTGGATTTTTATACCTATAAAATATAGGTTTAAATATAGTTACTTATCTTCTTCTATCTCTGGATCTTCTATAGGATTTGAAAAGTGAATGTCCCCAAGGGGGAAGAGATTATCTTTTTGAGCCCTATATGTATGCAAAAAAACAAAATTCTTTAAACATTTATAGCTCTTTAAATGTATACAACTCAATCTAGTTACATTCTAGATGCTTTACATTTAAATTTTACTCTTGTATATACATTTGCACCTAGAAACATTCTATTCAACTTTTTTCTTTATATGAAATCTTAGATACATTCCACTTTACCTTTTCTTTTGCAACAAAGGAAAGACAACCTAAATACATATGCATGTATAAATGTTGTATATATGTATAAATTTTAAAAGCTAAGGTGTATTGGCACAAAAGTAATTATACATGCCATAACATCCAAAGTACTAAAAATAAACAAACATACTAAGGTACCATTTAGGTAATGGTACTCACATCACATAAAAACACATTAACATCCTAGCATAGAATTGAAGTCAGTGGCCTTAGCGAATAATCTAAAGTGTTTGAGAAAAGGTTATGTGACTTTGATATATCCAATAAGTTTTGATGTTTAAGTTATTTAAGTTTAAGTTTATATGTTGGTTGAAGTTCAATAGAGATCATAATTTAAATTTAAGTTTTAATATTGCAAAATTTTATTAATTAAAATTTAGAGGGTTTCACTTATTTAAGTTATTTTATTTTAGGTTTTAAGGAACCATGTTAATTAGTGTCTTCAAAGTGAAAAAGCCACCAAACCAAGTCCTAAACTCATAATTATAATGCTATCATTCCCTCATAAAGGATATGAATAGTTACATAGAAGTTTTGCATTTTAATTTGGTTGTTTAGTCCATAAGAGCTTTCAATTCAATACACCTTTGCCTTCCTAACAGGAGTCAATCACAAGGGTATAAAGTTCTAATTTTTAAGTTTCATATTATTGATTTATCAATTATTATTTAGGTTAAATAGTGAATGTCTTTGTTAAACAAGGGATGTGAGGTTTATTTCACACTTCTTGGCAATAACTTAATAGCCTCGTAAGGCCTGGTTACCCAATAATCACATATTTATTTTTTGTTTGATTATTGGTTAGTTATTTCTATTTTTAATTTACATTGAGTTCTAAAAAAATTATATTTTTGATTGAATGCATTATTTAAAGACATTTCAATCCAATGTATATGTATCTTTCAAGTTGAGTTAAATGCAATGCATAAAAATCCTTTGTTATTTAAAATTGGTTAAGGAATCTTCAAATTTGATTCTATCAAAGGAGGGGTGTCAAAATAGGGCTGTAGGTTAGGTTAGGTTGAACCACAGATTGACCTGTTACTATTTAACATGACCTGAACTCGACCAATTTTTGCAGAATGGTCCAAATTTCAATATAGACCTGACCTATTAGATTTCTAGTTTGACTAGACCTAACATGACTTCTAACCCAAGTAAAGAGCTCTCATGACTTGTAACTATATAGGATGGAGTGTTTTCGAAGAGGGTGAATAATGGAAAGATATTAGAGCTAGCACTAGAAGAAGAAGTGCATTTAGGGCTTGACTATATGACTATATTGAGTAGGGTCTACCATTGGAATGATGAAGATAAATTGAGTGGCTTAATTTCTAATACACCTAGCAAAGCTGGCCAAAATTAGGTCCAAATTAGGTATCCTAGTTGACCAAACCCAGAATTTGAAACAGGTCAAAAATTGGGACACAACTCGATCTGTTATTAAATTGGCTTGACCCTAACCAAAAATTTAAATCAGGTTCGAGTCGAGTTTTCATGTCATGTCAATTTTTTACCCCCTACTCCAAAGGAATCAAAGATAAAGCATAATAATCCTTTTAATTGAGTATTTAATATTTAACTAATATTATTCATTTAATTTTAATTTATTTTGATTTTTTAACTTGTTTAATTTAAATTAATTATTAATTTTCATTTATTATAATATTATAATGTATTTATTTATATTAGATTATTAAAAATTTTATATTTTTATTAACCTGTTTACTTTATTATGCATGTTATGATTCATAAAAAACAAAGAAGAAAAATGCTAAATGTCGGTAGTAAATCAAAGCTACGTATCCCTAAGCTTGTCACTAATGAGTAAAATCCCTTTCACTAGCAGGTTATTAAGTTTAGAAAACTAAATAAAATGTTTTTATAAGGACTTAAGGCTTAGGAGGGCTTCTAATCGCATGCAAGGCTTTAAAGACCTAGGAGTGCAATATGTTAGATGATTACCTCGTCGGAGCCAATCAACAGTGCAAACCGATTGCTTTTTCCTTACAAATTTAAGATAGAGGTATGAAGAAGCTCGAGCATGTTGTCTTGGTATCTCCACATTTTCTTTCAAATAACATAAAGAGAGAAGTATGTGTCACAATTTCATAAATTTTAATTTCTAATTTAATTTATATAAAAATCTTATAACACTACCAAAAAGTTCATATTTTTGCAGCATTTTATAGCAGCGATTTTAAAACCGCTGCTAGAACCGCTGCTATAGATAGATATAGACAGCAGTTTTAACCGCTGTTAAATTCACTATAATAAAATTTAATTTGTCAAAATATTTTATAACAGCAGTTTTCAAACCGCAGGCTAAACAGGCCTCTCAAAGCTCCATTCCATCTCCTACTTTCGTGCCCTAGCCGACTTTATTCTTCACGTCAAATCTCTATCTGATGATCCTCCGCGCTGAATCACCCAGACCTCCATTCGACGAACATCCACGCCGAATCAGCCAGCCCCGACGGCGAAGCCACCCATCCCGTCCCGATCCTGCTATCCCGATGAATCCTGCCGTCCCGAAGATCCTCCGCGACGAATCTTGCCGTTTCGATCTCATCCCGATCCTGACGTCCCGTTGCTGGTGGATAGAGGGAGGAAAGTTTACAAGGGATGTAAGGACTTCTAACTTTCAGAAACCACTGCTCTGCCTTATTTGGAAAAGAAATGAGTTCATTATTTTCCTCAAAACTCAGCATTTTTAAGGAGGCGATACTTCTCAATGGCTCCATTAGCAACACCGATGGTTCACTTACACATGACTTATACTTGCTTGTTTCTTTCTTGGTTTTGATATATTTTTTCTGAGTTTTGGTTTCTGTAAATTGATTGTAGTACTATTTTGGAGAAAAGTATGCCCTTGTTCGGTTTATAAAATTGGTGAAGCAGGCTGACCTTTATGTTCATCTCCGCCATTGGTCCCTATGTTTGTGCTGAATGGAATTTTTGGTAAATTTTTTTTTTCTTTTCTTTTCCTGATTAATATAGATGAATGTTTTCTTTGCTTGATTCTTTTCTGAACTTCTGGTTGTTATCTTTGCAGTGGTTTTCCAGTTTGGTTAAAATATGTTCCTGGCATCAATTTCAGAACTGACAATAGGCCTTTCAAGTTTACGATTTGCTTCATATCGATCTGTCTTTATTTTTGGGATTAATTTATCATCTTCCTGTTAAATATAAACTTTTGATTCTATTTTATTATGCAAAAATTCACTGAGAAGATAGTCTCAATGATGAAAGCTAAAAGCTGAAGGGCTCTACGAATCTTAGGGTGGTCCAATCATTCTCTCTCAGGTATTCTCAATTTTCAGTAATGATTCTCTCTGTTTTCTTGCTTAGACCTAACATTATATAGGTTTTCAACGGCATCAATGGTAATTCCCCCCTCTCTATGGATACCATTTTGTTTTTTTTTTATTTGGTTATCTTTGCTTTTATTTATTTCCTTTGGCTTGAAAGAAACGGGAGAAGGTATGCTGGCTCCATCTCCTCTCTAAATTTTTGTTTGATAGCACTTCTTTATTAGATGCAAAAATAAAAAGCATGAGACCGAGACGTTTTCTAATAAAAGATCATGGATTTGGGAGAGATATGATATTGTCTATGACTGGGTTTACATATTATTCATTTGTTTGTAGGTCCATTGTCATTAGTCGTTTAGAGATTGTTATGAGATTTAACCTAGAAAGCCTATAAATTTTATTTTCTTATATAATCTAGGCATAACACGTTTGAACAATCATTCACAACATATATATGATTTGTATAAATATTATAAAATAACAAGAAACAGATAAAACAGAGAATATATTCATAGAGAAAAGCTGCGAATAACTGGAGAGGAGAAACCAACAGATGCTTTCATTGCTTAGAAGCTTATATAGTAGTGTTGATGTATTGCTTAGGGGTATATAAAGGTGCAGTACAAGTGTAAGGCTATGATGGTTAGTTATGATCTAACCGTGAGCATGGTTAATTTTGAAGACTTTGCCTAAAAGTAGGCATACTATTTTATTTTCTGCAACCATGACAAGCAATCTGCAAGCATTGCTTGAGATTTCTTCAAATAGATCTTACTTTTTTGAGGAATATGAAGGTATTAAAATGGTGGAATCTCTCAAACAACTATACATTTTATTCCTAAAAACGTGAAGGTCTATCTTATCCATGTACTATCAAAAATGGAGGATATAGACATTAGATCGGTCATGATATTCATTTCTACTTGCAAATATAGAGTTTTGCTTGACTTTTTTTTTTTGGCATTTATTCACGAAGATGCAGAAGATATGTAAATAGTTTATAATTTTTTGCTTGCTCCTTACTGAATTTCACGTGGATTTGCCTTGTTCCTGTATTTATAACATTGCTTTGTTTTATAAGCTTGCTACTCTGCCTGTGATGCAAAACTGCATTTTAGGATTTCTAATATTCAGTATGATTTTCATTTCATTTTATGTTTTTACTTTTTGATCATATAGGGGATGTCATCTTTTAAGCTTGTTATTGGAAGAACTTGATCAACCTGCAGTTGCTTTGCACTCTCCCCGCATTGAATAAATTTAAATCCGGCCAAATTCCTAATTTACTTGCTACGGATGTAGCTAGCCGAGGCTTGGATATTCCAACAATAGATCTTGTGAAACACTGTTTGATTTATTAAGTTTGTCTATGCCACTTTAACACTGTTCTTTTCTATAATTCCATCAAATACAACTTCCACTTTTGATTTGTGTAAAGCTGGGCATTAAGTTCCTCTTTCAATAAAAAATTGCAAGGTGAGTTATGCTTCATATATATTTGAGTGAAATCTTGTGTTATAATTTATAATTTGATCACAAAATTTGATTTTTTTTTTTGCATTATATTTTTTTTAATTTATTCTACCCTTCAGCAGCGGTTTTAACACCTGCTAAAAGCGCTGCTAAAGCCTTCATACAGCAATACTCATAAAACTGCTGCTATAGCCTTTACAGTGAACACAGATACGGCGGTTTTGTAGCTGTTTTTAAACCACTACAAATAAATTAGTAGGTGTTTAAACCGCTGCAATAGGCCCTAAAAAATGCTGCGAAAGCCTGAGTTTTGTGTAGTATGAATGATACTTGAGAAAGATCACACATATAAATAATGAATGAGAAATTAAAAGATATCACCATTAACATGCATTATCTTAAAACTCATGGAATCATTCAATAAAGTTGTATTTAAAGTAATTTTTAAAAACATGAATCACGGTATGTTTAATTACATGCTAATTAAAGAAGTCAAACGTTAAGATATAATTCATATGTATTAGTGAAAACACTTTATATATGTTACCCATTAGTAAATAGAAATGACATGCCAAATGTTGTTTGATATCCTTAGGCACTAGGTAATTAACAATAACATGATTTGTTAAAAATAAGAGGATTATCATTTGTAATCAACTTATAGGGAGTATTCTTTATCTTAATAAGCATACAAACTCACTTATATGAAGGTGAATTATATTTACCATTTTTTTTTATTCCAAAAATGAATAAATGAGATGAAGATTCATCAACATAAACATAAACTTTTTCATCAAATATATATACAGACTATCGAAATGAAATTATACTTATATGATCTTTCCAAATGACCATTATTCATTGACATCCATTTCCACATATGACTTCCTACTACATATGAATTCAAGAACCTCATATATATATATATATGCTTAGGGAAATATAAAAAGAATATTAATTTTTTCAATTATCTAATTAATAAAGAAAGGTTCTTATGTTCAACAGAAAGATTCGAAGTTATCATCCTTAAACTTTATCATTGAAATTCAATATATATGATTATAAAAATTCATGGATCAATTTCAAGAAATACATAATAGTCATTAAGATGCATAAGATCCGTTGGAAAACCCGTTGTTGAGTTTGGAAAGGCATAATAATAATTAAACCAATCACTATACTTCATTAATTCAAAAAGAGGGAAATCAATCATTGGTCCAATTAATTTCTTCTTCCTTCCCTCAAGAACAAACATATGAATGGCTTCCTTGCACTTTCATATAGTGTATGAATTTAAGAAATAAATATGAGTAGACTTGTTAAAATTGTTTGTTCGTCAATCCATGTTCATGGTGAATAAATATCTTATAATTTATAACTTGGATAATCAAATTGTTCCTCCAAATAATGTAAACACAATATATTAAGTCCTAAAAATTAGTTCTTTCACAATTCATTACAACCATATGATTGAAATCATAAAAGAAACAAAATACTCCACAACTTGTTCAAAGTAGGATTAATGTCCACATTCCTCATAAAAACAATGGGTTTAAATAATGAGTTTGCAAGATCTAATCAATGAAATGTAATGAGTAGGATAGTTCATAAAATATACACTCCCCAATGATTATCACATGGAATGATTGATGCATAAGTACCGACCTGAACAATATTTAAATTTCTATTAAGTACTAACTACAAGAATGAATGTTGATGTAGTATCATTAATTTTCCCAAAATAGAATGAATGAAAATTAGTTACTACTTCTAGCAAACCTATTTGTTCTGCTAATGGGTCTACTTTATATAGTATAGATGATCAAACATGATAAATAATATGAACCCATAAATTCCATATCCCAAAAGTTCTATTATGTATCATTTTCCTACCATAACAAGTTTATTTTTTATTAAATAGTACCATCAAACTAAGAAATTCATGTGTATTTAAAATACAGGTACTTATATTGGTTACCAATATGAAATGAAAATTTTATCTAGCAAAAATAATGAGCTAAAAAAGACATCATGGTCATTGTCTTCATTATAAACTAGTGGTCATGAATTAAAATTATGAAATTATTCTTTTTAATACAAGTGAGAATGCACATATCAATTCCTCCTAATGCCAAATCTGCAGGAGCCTCTCATAGCCATCTTTGTAATACATAACCATAATATCACTGAATTCTTTGAATGGAAAAGGATAAATTAGATTTATTAAATCCATATGAAATGTTGTCTGCAACGGGACAAATGTGAGAATGAATGAAAGTAACATATACACATGGAAATATATATTTTTATAGATTCTTTTATAAGCCTTTGTTCGTTCACTTTAATCGGATGAAAGAAAATAAAAGTGATGCCTCTCTTTCTTTCTATTTGCATGGAAGAACAGCAGCTAGATTTCCTTTTTCTTGGCCAAGGTGGTTAAAAATATGATATGTGGTGGCTTGATAACCTAGATTGGATACGGTGGCAACAGTTCAGCAAATTTGATGGATGCTACATGAGGATGGCAACCTTAGATAACCTAGTAGAGCAGGAGCTGTGGTCGGTGGGAGCTACATGTGAAACTCCTTTAGTAAAAGAAGCTAAACTTTTAAACATCAATGTGCCTTTTGGTGTATTGATTGAAATTTTATTAAGAAACTCCATAGTTAAGCATGCCTATCCCTGAAAATCCTTTGATGGATGACCATTCTGGGAAGTTATACTAACAGGACAAAATCATGAGGCCTTTAGATTAAAGTGGACAGTATCTTGATAGTTAAGTGTTTAGGCTATCACAAATGGTATCGGATCAATACACTAGCCAGAATATGGGAACAAAGTTCTATACAAAATAAAGTGATACCTCTTGGGATCTATCTCATAAACCCTGTATATGATAAAGTGCTACATGATGGGAGTCACCACTTGAACTTGTTGGGGCCACCTCTAGAATATTATTAGCAAGTTGGATGATTTTGGGATAAAGATACGGATGATGATGTCAGTTACTTAAGTTGAGGAGATTGTGAAACTCCATAAGTAAAAGAAGTTAAACTCTTAAATATTGAGATAACTTTTGGTGTAATAATTAAAATTTTATTAAGAAACTCCATAGTTAAGAATGCTCATCCCAGAGAAATCTTGGGATGGCCTCTTAGGAAGTTACACCAATAGGATTAAATATTGAGGCACTTAGACCAAAGCAGACAATATCTTGATAGTTAAGAGTTTGTGTTGTTGCTCAAAGCTCGATTGGTGGTCGATAATTGGAGTTGGAAGGAAGAGGTAGGATTCAATATAAGCAGGCAAGAAGGAGGCAAATTAGGGTAGCCATTATCCTGGCAATTGGTAGGCTAGTGGTGACTCCAGCTAGAGTTGTATCTTGGGTGGAATGGGGCACGATAGTTTTAGATCGGATGGGAAGTTGAGCAAGTGGTTGGGCTAGCCATGTGTGGGTTTTGATTTAGTAGCATCAGGAAGATCAAGAAAGTGACCTCCTTGTGTCTAAAATAGAGAGGAAGCAAGGGGAGGAAATATGAGGGATGAATCATGCATGTTCCCCCCACAGCTAGACTTAGCCTCCTTCTCAATTCCGTTTAATAACATATATTAAATTTAAGAATGGAATGAAAAAATTCCCTTTGATGCCTTTAATCCAAGGGAATAAATTGCATCATACGTTAGCTTTGGCATTTTAATTTATTTGAATGGATGTTTATGATTAAGATAATTTAAGTACTGAAATTATTAGTTTGGTCTTATTTTGGTATTAAAATTTAAAAGGTATTTGATTAAATTTTATGATATATATATATATATATATATATATGTCTGTGTGTGTGTGTGTGCGCGCGCTCAAATGCATATCAAATACACATTAAATCTATGTTGAACTATGATGGGTGTGCTAGAGTAACCTAAAGAATTATGAAAATGTTTTTTTGGTTCTATCAATCCTTAAATAATGCTTAGGTTTTCTTTGTTATAAATTTATAAAAATTTCACTTAATATACACAAGTATACATGTTGAATTATGTAATATAATGATAAAGTAGAGCATCAATCCCATGTGGTAGAATGTTTTCTTGTAAATTCATGTACTGTTTATTATAATTATAATAATTATCTTACTTAATAAAAATAAGGTTTGGTGAAGATTCAATCACTTAATTTAAAACCAATAAAAAGTTTAAATGAAATATTATTTAGATAAAATGTTTTGGATTGATAGAATATAAATACAATATGTTTCCTAATTATTTTCTTTTATATTGATGTTATTTATAACATATGCATCATCGACCGCTTAGTCAAGCATGAAGAGATAAAGGACAGATTAAGCCCTTCCAATCTTAATACCACTCTAAACTCTCATAGTCAGACACCCTATGAAAATATTAGAAGAGTAAGTAAAACATGTACTGTTTAAATCCCATTATTATAATTCATCTTTATAAAGTTCGTATATGTCAAGCACTATACCTATGCTTGTACCATACCAATCAAATATATATACCTAATTGTGCCTACTTTCCTATTCCTAACCTCCACATTACACCTGATATTAACTACACATATAACCAATATATGCATTAAAAGAGACATGGTATGTTGAAAATATCATTAAATTATTAATAAAGAGAGTTCATTAGTACTCCACATTCCATTTATACCATCAATCCAAAATTAGAGAATTTATCCATATATGAAGAATAAGTAAAGCAAACTCATTTTTATTAATTGCATAAAAGAAAGAAAGTATAGAAAAATATATATCACAGGATGGGTTCAATGATCTCCTCTACACTTCTCCTTAAACTCACATAATTGCATCCATAAACATTAACCAAACACTCTTATGAAGTAGATCTAGTGTGCCCTGAATTCCCTTAGTTATCACTACAAAGAAAGTTGCAAAGAAGTACTGTGAAGGCTAAAAATAACTAAGTGACTAAACTCCCTTATTAACATTACAAATGGAATGTTTAAAAAAAATATACAAAACATGGATTTTGGCACTATAGCACTTGAAACTCTAATGCTACGGTGCCCATAAAATGCACTAACATTACAGTGCTGAAGGATTTCCTCTAGTGCAGTGCATATTGATATGGGCTCACTATTTAGTGAATATACATGACACTTCACTGGCAGATCATATCATGAATGGTTATAACTATAGTGTTGTGGTGCTGCTAATGGTTGAGCGCTGTGGCATCCACATTGAGTCCTCTTAGCTTGGCGGCCCTAAAAATTGGTGTTACAAAACTATACATATGATGCTTGTGCTTTATAATGCTGAATCTATTATAAATATGGACCGAAGTCTTATGCTTTTGATAATAATAAATATTATTACATTCTCATTATGATATCTCTTAATAATTGATTTTATTATATATCTATTTTTCCTTATTCACTAACATTTCAGGTTCACTGTTCACTTGCAACTTTGATTAGCCCAAGATTAGGTATATTAGGATTAAATTTTGTATTTTTAGTCTTTATGTACTTTTTATCTTTCTTGAGTCAATTATGTATTTTTATGGATCCTCAAGGTGGTAATCATACACATACACACTCACGGGGGTGAGTTAGTGAGTTAGGAAGAAGATAATTTTTGTAAACTAATCGTACTAATGATTTATATTGAACTAGATAATATTTTAACCAAAAAAATTATTAGTTAGGGTACTTTTATTAATTGAGACTGATTAAATTAATTATACTAGATGATATTTATCATATAAGATAATTAGTTATAATTCATAAAAATAGCCACCAATCATAATTTATGCAATATTTTCTAATTCAAATTTTATACTAATCAACCATATGATATACGTCATACTATATGATACATGATAATCATGCTTAAATTAATCTTCTGATTAAGGAAACAATTATAATTAATTTTTTTGATCAAATCATATATGATGATTGGTGAAAATAATATTTTATGACCCGAGCGATGCATGAGATGATAATATATTATTGCCTATTGTACAAGACAAAATATCATAATTTTTAAACTAATTATACAGGACGCCACCCCCCCCCCTAAAAAAATTGTACTATATTAACTAAGTGCTGCATGGGATGATGATTTATCATCACCTATCATAATGGATGATCGATATAAACTTTTGAATTAATCATGCACGATAATGTAATTTGTTCTATCTAAAAGGGCTATTTTATACTAATTAAATAGGACAATCATAGGATTGTACTGGATGATATTAAATAATATATTGAAATTTAGGTTTTTATGTGAGGCTCTCTATTTAAAATCTCACTTAGACTTGCTTAAAAAACTTTTTTTTCTAAGTGTCTTGAAAAGGAGCATTGAGAAGGAGTTTAGGAGAGCTTTGAGAGAGAAGAGAGGAAGAAATTTTTATGAGGGAGAGTTGTGAGGGATTAAAAAGGTTACTCCAAACAAAGTTCTTGCATATCTTATTCAAGTCTCTTCCTTGATTCTTTGGTGGCTGGAGCAAGACATTCTATAGCACTAGGTCATGGTTCTCTACTATCACTAGAGGGTGAAAAAGGATTCATGATACTCTGCCTTCTCTTAGAAGGAGAAAAAGCTTCGAGGTACACTACCTTCACCAGGAGGGTAAAAAAGGATTTTAGGATATCTGCCTTCACTTAGAGGGTGATAAGGATTCCAGGTTCTCTACCTCACCAGGAGGGTAAAAAGAGTAAGTTCCTTTGCTGCATTGGGTTGGTGGAAGAGATTTTATAAGGGCTTCTCCACCTAATTGTGGGGGCTAAATGAGACTCACTAACCATTTAGTGCAATACCTTTGGAGGAGGACTATAGGGAGTGGACATAGGTCATTATTTGATAAAACAACTTTTATTTCTAGTGTGTTTATTCTAACTATTTTTTTAACTTTTTTTTTTATTATCTATGCAGTTGAAAACTCTGATCTTTTTACTATTGTGAAATTAATTTTCTTCCACATCTAGTGATAAAATTTTATAAAATGATTTTATTTTTGTTGAAGAAAATTTTAAAATTACCAGTTCTCCGCCCCCTCTTGGTTAGCTTCGGGCTAGTTCTTTGAGGTTTAAAAACCTTCACGAACTTTCAAGAGGTAAAATTATCATTTGTTGAAATTAATTGATTCTTAAAAAAAATTATTTTAGTTTGATCTATTTTCTTATCTTTATTTACTCTTGTACTATTTTGTTGTTTATAGTTTCCTATTTTTATTATTGTTTGGTAGATTGTATTTTATTTTGAAATATTTAACTCCATGTTTCTCTCTTAATATTCTATGTTTTTGTTGTTATGTGTTGTTAATTTCATTTAAAAAATAATATAGAAAAACCAACACCTCCCCTATTTTTGAAAGAATTTACTTACTAATGGGGAGCTTAGGGAATAACAAAACAGTTTTAAAACATAAACCAACAATATTTTCCATCATCAAAAAGGAGAATATTATTATAAATCTAGACCCAAGTCTTATGATTTTGATGATAACAAATATTATTGGATTTCTTACTATGTTATTTATTAATAGTTGACTTTATTGCATATATATTTTTCTCTACTCACTAACATTTCATGTCCGCTAATCAATTGCAACTTTGATCAGCTCAATATTGAGTTGACTAGGATAAAAGTCTATATTTATTCTTTATATACTTTTTATCTTTCTTGAGTCAATCATGTATTTTGGTGGATCCTAAAGCTGAGTAATATTGCACTCACAAATTCAAGGGGGTGAAATAGTGAGTTAGGAAGAACAAGAGTTTTTTGAACTAATCATACTATACAATTTACATCATACTAGCTGACCAATTAATAAAAAAAATCATTAGTTAAGGCACTTTTGTTAATTGAGATTGATTAAACTAATTTTACTAGATCTTTATCAAATAAGACGATCAGTTATAATCATAAAGACAACCGCCATTCACAATTTACATGATATTTTATAATTCAAATTTTATTCTAATTATACTAAATGATATGCATCGTACTGTGCAATATATAATAATCATTCCTAAATTGATCCTATGTTTAGAGGAACAATTATATTTAATTAGTTCGATGAAATCATATAGGATAATTAGTGACGATCATACTGTATGACTTGAGCATTGCATGGGATAATAATTTATTGTTCCCTATCATACATGAAAAAATTCCAAAGTTTTTCAACAAGTCGTATAGGGTAAACCCCTAATTTTATATTATACAAATTGAGCACAAGATGGGATGATGATTTACCATTGCCTATCGTACTAGACGATTGGTAGAAACTCTTAAACTTATCATATAAGATAATACAGTTTATACTATCTAAAAGGGTTATTTTGTATGAATCATATAGGACGATCGTAACATCATATTGAATGATCTTAAATGATAGATTTAAATTTAGGGCATTTTGAGAGGCTCTTTATTTAAAATCTCATTTAGACTTGCTCAAAAATATTTTTGCTACTAAGTGTCTTATGAGGGAGCATAGAGAGGGAGTTTAGGAGAGCATTAGGAGAGAAGAGAGGAAGAGCATTTTGTGAGGGAGAGTTATGAGAGATTCATAAGGTTATGCAAAGCAAGGTTCTTGCTTGTCTTCTTCAAGTCTCTGCCTTGGTTCTTTAATGGCACCAAGGAGACATTATACAACATTAGGTTAAGGTTCTTTGCCGTCACCTAGAGGGTGAAAAAAGGATTCAGAGTACTCTGGCTTCTTCTAGAAGGAGATAATGCTTTGAGGTATGTTTCCTTTACTAGGAGAGGATTTTAGGTTCCCTGCATTCCCCAGAAGGGTGAAAAAGGATTAAATGTTCTTTGCCTCACCAGGAGGGTGAAAAGAGTTAGTTCATCTATAGCATCGGGTTGGTGAAAGAGATTATGTAAGGGCTTCTCCTCCTTGAAATGTGGGCTAAATGAGACTCATTAAATATTTAGTGCAATACTCGAAGGAGGACTCTGGGAATAGATAAAGGTCATTGTTTGACTGAACCACTTTAAATTCTAGTGTATTTATTCTTATTATTTTCTACACTTTATTTTTTTGTGATTAATCGTGTGGTTAAAAACTTTGATCTTTTTATTATTATGAAATTAATTCACTTCCTCATCGAGTGATAAAATTGTCTATTTTTAAATATTTAAAAACTTATAAAAAAATTTTATTTTTGTTAAAGAAATTTTTAAAATTTGTAATTCACCGCCCCCTCTTGGTTTGCCTTGGGCTAGTTCTTTGAGTTTTAATAACCTTCTCAAACTTCAAGCAGTAAAATTATCATTTGTTTAAATTGATAGATCCTTAAAAAAGATATTTTAATTTGTTCTATTTTGTGATCATAATTTACTCTTGTACTTTTTTATTATTTATAGTTTTTTATTTTATTTGTTATTTCTCCTTTTTGTGATGTTAAGATGGGGAGTAGCATATTATTGGTAGATTATATTTTGTTATGAAATATTTAACTCCATATTTGCCTCTTAATATTCTATATTATATTGTTATGTGTTATTTTTATCATTTAAAAAATAATGAAAAAACAACACCTCCCTTGTTTTTGAAAGAATTTACTTTGTATGGGGGAGCTTAGGGAATAGCAAAACACTTTTGAAACATAATCAATTAATATTTTTCATGATCATAAAAGGGGAGATTATTTTAAATCTGGACCCAAGTCTTATGATTTTGATGAAAATAAGTATTATTTTATTTCTCACTATGTTATATTCTAATAATTGAGTTTATTGAATATATATTTTTCTCTATTCACAAACAATTCAGGTCCATGTGTTCACTTGCAACTTTGCTCAACTCAAGATTGGGTAGACTAGGATAAAAGTATGTATTTTCAATTTTTATATACTTTTTATTTTTCTTGAGTCAATCATATATTTTGGTGGGTCCCAAATCTGAGTAACCTTACGCACATAAACTCAAGGGCCTGAGTTAGTGAGTTAGGAAGAAGATGAGTTTTCTGAACTACTTATAATGTACGATTTACATCATATTAGATAACTAGTTAATAAGAAAAATCATTAGTTAGGGTACTTTTATTAATTGAGATTTATTAAACTAATCATACTAGATGATCTTTATCATATAAAATGATCAATTATAATCATGAAGACAACTGCCAATCATAATTTAGGCAATATTTTATAATTCAAAATTTATCGTATACTATATGATAAATGAAAAACATGCCTAAATTGATCCTTTAGTTAGGGGAATAATTATGGTTAATTTATTCAATCAAATCGTACAGGATAATTGGTGAGGATCATACTATATGACTTGAGCATTACATGGGATGATAATTTCTTATTGCCAATCATACAATATGAAATACCATAATTTTTTAACTAATCATATAGAGCAATTCCCCAATTTTGTACTGTACGAATCAAAAGTAGTATGGGATGATGACTTATCATTGTCGATCGTACTAAACAATTGGTACAAATTATTGAACTGATCCTACATGATAATGTAGTTCATAATATCTAGAAGGGTTATTTTATACTAATCATATAGAATGATTGTAAGATCGTACTGAATGATTTTAAATGACATATTGAAATTTAGGGCTTAAATGATATATTGAAATTATACATGTTTGAATGCTTATTACGTTCTTAAATAACAATTAAAGAAGGTTGTTTGGCATTAAAGATTTCTGAAGAATGAGTGAGCAGTTGAGGGAGGATTCTAAACTATCAGTTTGGGTTATGTATATGAGGATGTTGGCAAGCCAGACATTGAAATCGACAGGCCTAGGCTTTGTATTCATTGGTTATTATTTGAGATTATATGGGCTACAGTGCGACTATAGGAGAATATAGATGGCGAGTGAGATGGAGGTCGTTGGCTCATTGATAAGGTGAGGAAGAAGTTCTAGCTGGTAGGTAGAAGAGAGGTTGCATGAGGGCTTAATGAGGGAGGTTTTATGTGCTAAAGGTGGGCTTGCTGGTGGGTAGTTTGGCAAGGAGTGAATGAAGGAGAGGTAAGTGTGTTGATGATCGTAAGATCATATTGGATGATCTTAAATGACATCATTCTATAACCCATCCACCTTTGTTTGATAACATACCCTTTAATTTCAGGAAAATACACATGTCAATATTTTTATAATCTATTGATTATCACATGTGGTACTTAACTAAAGATGGTTATTTTGCCTCTTTTCGCTTAGTTAATGGTATTAACCTAGAAACACCCTTCAATGAATGGAGTAATGAGGATAGAGATCTTGCTCAATTAAATGCAAAATGCTTGAATTGTTTTTCTTTTGCATTAAAATCTGAAGATTAAATGAGAGTGCCCACATATACAATTGGGAAGGTGATATAGGACAGACTATGCATCACATATGAGAGAACTATTGAGGTCAAACATATTAGGTTAAATATTTTGTTGCATGACTATAAACTATTTCACATTTAAACCAAAAGAGATAATTTCTAAAATGTATACTAGATTCACTCAAATAGCAACATCCTTGCATTCTCTAAGTAGAGAACTATCCAATTCTAAAAAGGTTAATAAAATCCTATGTTGCCTACCTAGTGCTTATGATATAAAGGTTACTCTAATATCTGAATCTAAAGATCTAAATGTGTATTATATGTTGACCTCATTTTTATATGAGGTCACTAAGACCCTC
>NW_021318932.1:292492-295934 GCF_001605985.2 Dendrobium catenatum
CTTAAATGGTCAGAAACGAACCTTATGTATATTGGTATGAAATATTTTCGTACACGCTAATCGTCCCGTACGAACCAAGTTTGTCCGGTACGAAACGGTTATTACATAAGTCGGTTCACGAAATTCTTCAGGACGTAACCAACTGACGTATATTAGTTCAGTTCATCCTGGGACGAATAGGTTTTGTCTGGACGAATGGAGCGAGCCTCAAGATAGAGAAGATCATCCTGGGACGAATCTTATATTTCATCTAGATGAATGGAGCGAGCCTCAAGATAGAGAAGATCATCCTGGGACGAACCTTATATTTCGTCTGGATGAATGGAGCGACCCTCAAGATAGAGAAGATCATCCTGCGATGAACCTTATATTTCGTCTAGACGAACAGGCCATGGTGAGAATACAGAGACGTTCATCCCGGGACGACTATTAAATTTTTCCTGGACAATTAGGACTTAGAAAAATTTTTTCTCCGCCTGTTCGATCCATTGCTCTCCTTAGGGGTAAATGACATGATCGTCCCGTATGAACTAAGTTCGTCCTGTACGATCAGTTAAAAAAAATTCCCTAAGTGTGTATATTGTGATTACAATCACTCCCTCTCATATTAAATATTATGAAAACATGTTGAATTTGATTACAAGTCTGCAATATCTTGGAGTTGATTTTCCTGAAATGTTAGTACACACTAGAGCAAGAAATAAATGTTCCAATAAGTGTTAGGAGATATATGTAAAACAATAATAATTGAAATCATCAAAATAATACAAGTTGCAAGAATATAAACATGCAAAATAGCAACTCTCTTAACAATCTCCCCCTTTTTGATGATGGCAAAATAATTATTGTTTATAGGAATTCCAATTTTAAATATCTCCCTTAAACTCACCCTGAATTGATGAATACATGAAATATAAGGAGGCATATAAAAAAATTTTTGTTTTTAATTTTGAAGAAACAATCAAATCACACATTCAACTATAAAAAGAACAACCAAAACCCAAAAAAATAAAAAATAAAACAAAAAAAATAGTAAACAATTTCTCCCCATTTTTTACAACAGCAAAAAGTGAAGAAGAAAAGAAAGATAGAAATGTAAGTAGAAGTATAAAATTTAGTTTATAATTTAATCTTGAAAGTGATTGAAAAGATATGCAAATAAAATTAAGTCATTAGAGAAATCATAGAGATTCATATAATTGAAGAAGTGTTATAACATAGATAATAAAAAGAATTTATCAAAGGCATGTGTCAATTTAGACATTAAGATAATGAAAATCATTGCACAAGGGATGAATAAAACATTTTATATTTCACATTTCAATGTCAAGTATAAATGAACATAAGATCAATTTGAATTAAGAGATTGAAAGAGTTTGGAAAGAAAGAATTACCACATGTGGTGCTTTGCGCATCTTATTCAAATCTATTTTTCTTTGGCACATTTTTGTGCATTTGATTATTGTGGGCTAATTTTATGCCTCTTTTTGTCATTGCAAATTTTTTGCACAACTCTTTTGATTTTTGTATATTTGTACACTTTTCAAGAGTAATTGAATTCTTTACAAAGTCAATAATCTAAGATTTCAAATTTTTCTAAGTGCATAAATACTATTTGAAAAGAGAAATACAAAATAAGAAAACATCTAAAATGCAATAATAATATTAGTACTAGAGTAGTCTAAATAAGAGACATGGAGTTGAAGATTCTAGTAATATCAAGTTATAAGCATTTCTTAATTATAGAATAAATATATATTTTCTAATGAAATTAATTTTAATTTACAATTTAAATAAGGCACTATTAATATTAAAACAAAATTGAAAGTCATAAGTCTAACACACATTTCCCAAAACATTAGACAACAAAACATTGCAACATTTATTGATATCAAATGAAGATATTACAATCTAAGGTACATGATATCAATAACAACAACATTAAAACACATAACAAACATATAACAAACACATCAACTAAAAAGGAGACACTTAAACAAATACTACAATCACTCTGAAGGACTCTGATCTGGAGGAGGAGGAGGTGCATCATTGAAAAAGTTGAAATAACTACTCATCACAAACATATTGGAATTAATGGAATTAATCTGTTCACGCATGAATCCTATGTCTTGATTGTACTGAAGGTCTTACTGCTGTAGATGAGTTTCAATTTGATCAAATATTTGATCAAAGTGAGCCTTTAAGTGGTTAAATCTTTGAACTAAATCCTGATAATTTGGTTCAGCAGCATGTGATGGTTCACCCTCTTCTTCTGTTTCACTCAATACTATATAAGGTTTGCTTGGGTCGTCCTTGTTGAAGATTGCCCTAAATGAACCATCGTTGTAGTAGAGTGTTTCTTCAAAGTCTGCAACTGGGTGTATTAAATCATACTTCTTCTCTAAAATGTGGGCAATCAGATGGCCTAAGGTAATGTTCTTTTTTCTTTTATGATCTGCATGACCAATTTCAGAGATACCATAAATATAGTCGATTAGGAGTTGGGCCTCATCTATGGGTTGCCTGGTCATTATCAAGTAGGTGATTGTAGAGAGAAGTGGAGTTATGTTGACTCTATCACCAGCTTTAGGTATAATAGAAGATCTAACAACATGCTGGATGATTCGGGCATTGAGATTTAAAGTGGCTACTTTTGGCAAATGATCCTTAACTTTTATTCCTCTAAGAATATTGTTAACTTCAGTCCAGTCAAAGCTAGTGGTAGTAAAGGTGTTTGCTCTAATCCCTTCAGTCCTTAAATTTAAGAAAATACCAAAGTCAGCCTTGGTGATTTCTATTTTCTTTTTGAAGACAAAATAACTGATAACAGAGTGGTCGGAATTAAAAGACATGTTTGCCAGAAAATAGTGGAAGGTTTCCTTATTGTAGAGATAGACTATGGTGAGGATCAATCCAAATTGAGTTGAAGCAAAAAGGGGCATTACTTTAAAGGTCAAGTGCTCCTAAAGAAGAACTCTAGATAGAGTGACTTTTGCAGAGACAAACCTAGGAAAAGACTCTTCATTGGCTCTAGACAGAAAATTTTCGGATGTATTCCTAGGAGGGCCCTTAGCCAAAATCTTTTGTCGCTTGCTAGAACTAGCCATTGAAGGATTTGAAAAGATGAGATCTTTGAAAGTTATGTGTGAGAGTGACTGTTCAGTAAAAATTGCTATTAATTTAAAGAATTACGACTATTCGTACCAGACAAAATTTATTTCATCTCGTACAAATTTGATTCGTCCCAGTACGAAAATATTTAGTATGGACGATCGAGTGAGTCAAAATAATAACGGCTTTTCGTAATCACACAAGTTACGAAGCGTCCTTTTGTAAAGACTTTTGACCAAAAGGATCGTACAGACAAACACGTGTTCGTACAGACGATCAAAAGTTAACTCATTTTAATGGCAGTTGAAAACCGTCCCTCGCTATGAAC
>NW_021318933.1:0-27364 GCF_001605985.2 Dendrobium catenatum
AAACACAAGTTTGTTGTCTCATCTTCTGGTTCTATCTTCGATGAATCTGATGCAGAATCCGCCCAAAATATCTTTTGAAGTCTCTTTTTGTCTTTTCTAAACTGGGATTTCTCTTCACTCTTTTCCTTTCTTGTGTGCATCTTAAGTGTAGGGCAATCCGCTTTCACATGCCCAGGCTTCATGCATTCATAACAAACCACATGAAATGATCCTTTAGAATATTTGTTATCCTTACATTTTCTCCAATTTTGATGATGCTTTTGCTTCTTCCTTAGAAAGCTTTTGAATTGCCTTGTGATAAAGGCAATGTCTTCACTCTCAGACCAAAAAGAATCAGAGTCAGATTTGTGCGCCTTCAGTGCCACTGTTTTCTCCTTCTTTTTCTCACCTGCATCAAGATTTCTTTGATTCACCCCTTGCTCATAAGCAATGAGTGAGCCAAGTAAGTTATCAATTGAATAGGTGTTTAAATCCTTAAATTTAGTTATAGCAGTGATTTTAGCATCATAAGAGAAAGGAAAGCATCGTAAGATTTTGTTTACTTTTTCATAGTTTGAAAGTTCTCTTCCTAGGTCATACAAAGAAGTTACAATTTGAGTAAACCGTGTATACATATCAAAAATTGATTCAGAAGGTTTTATACGAAAAAGTTCGTAGTCATACAAGAGAATATTGAAACGAGATTATTTCACTTCATTGGTTCCTTCATAAGTAATGCACAACTTATCCCAAATCTCTTTTCCAGTAGAGAAAGTAGAAACAAGCATGTAATCTTTAGACTTTAAAGCACAGAAAAAATAGTTCAAACACTTCGCATTCAATTGAGCTAAATATCTTTCATCGATAGTCCATTCAGTAAAAACAACTTTAGTTTTAATTCTGTTTACTTCATGAGTAGGTGGAGAATATCCTTCTTTAATAAGCATCCACATGCGATAGTAAGTTGATTGCAAAAAAGTAGCCATGCGAGTTTTCCAAAAATCAAACGGAAGGTTGTTAAACAAGGGAGGTCGTGTAATAGAATATCCTTCAGTTGTATTATGATTCCCAAAGTTATCCATGGATCAAAATTCAAAAAGTTTTCAAACTTAGTTTTTATGAATCCCGCTCTAATACCACTTGAAAGTTCATTAAGGATGGTAAGCCCTATGAACTAGTACTGAGGCTAACCAAGAGGGGTGGGGGGTAGGGGGGGGTGAATTGGTATTTTAAAAAATTCTTTGAAACCAAAAGAATGTTATCACAAACCAAAAATCACCATGGAAAAATAAGTGCTGAAAAATTAAAGTGCGGAAGCAGTAAAAAGAACACTAGGGTTTATAGTGGTTCGGTCAACTTGACCTACGTCCACTCCCCAGAGGCACCATCCGAGTATTACACCACCAACGTGACTCTCCTTTAGCCCCCATAGCTAGGCAGAGAAGCCCTCACAAAAACACCTCCTTTTTGCCACACCCGGCAAGGTAGAGAACCAACTCCTTTTGCTTCCTCCTGAAGCACGCAGAGAACCATGATCACTTACTGAAACTTACCTGTCCCAACCCTTCCAAGGATAAGAGAATCTAGGGAAGAAGAAGTGGAACAATGCTTGGAGCAACCCTTGTGAACCCCCTCACAAGCTCCCCCTCACAAGATCCTCTCTCTCTTTCTCCATCTTTCTCTCTCTCCTTTAGGTTTTCTCAGGTCAAGACAGCATCCATGGATGTTAAAAAATGTTGAACAAGAGCTTTTAAATAGAAGAGCTTCAAAGGAGCTCATTAATTACAAGTTGTCAACTTTATCGTAGAGGATGATATGGACATCGTTATGGCCTATCAGTATAAATCTCATAAGATCGGCCAGAGCATCGCCCTGGTTGCAAACTAGATGATTGAAAATTTTCTTGATCGTCCCGGACGATCTCACGATCGTCCCGGACGATCTCACGATCGTCCCGGTCGATCAGTTCAAATCAGAGGAAAATTGTCCAGAGCATCACCCTGAATTTGAGTTGGACGATATTTATCATCCAGAAGCAACTAACGGTTTTTGAATATATCATCCTGGCCGATCCAACTATCGTCCAGGATGATGTGATCGTATCAATCATCCTTAATTACTTCCTTGATTCTTGGATCAATTTAGGCATAATTATATAATATCGTCCAGGCCGATCAAAGAATCATCCCGGCTGATTTCTAAAAATACAGAATACCTAAATTGATCATGGCAGCAATTTCTTTCTGTATTGAGCATATTGTCCTGGCCGATACAGGTATCGTCCAGGCCGATCAGTTAATTACGGCTTCCTGAATTAAGAAATCCTGATTAGATCTTCTGTTTTGAACTCGATCGTCTAGGATGATATAAATATCGCCCGGGCCGATGTTAGTAAAAAACACAAGTTCTAAATCTCTGAAATGTGTGTGTAGGGTTACTTAGCATCAGTCACTTCAAACAATTACAATTGACTTAAGAAAAAAAAATTACAGACTAACACAACCCTAATCTACCCAGTCTTGAGCTGATTCCAATTTCAGTCCGATCTTTGAATCCTGAAAATATCAGCAGTAAAGGCAGTAAAAAAGAAGCAAGAGTGTTTGTTAATCATCAAAACATAATTCATGGAATCTGCAACATTATGGACCTTGGATGCATGGAAAATTCAATAAGAAAAATTATGTGAAAAAGCAATCCAAGGCTTTTTCTGTAAAAGAAAATTCAAAACCATTGGTAGATCAAAATGCTAATGCTCAAGAATTGGTGTTCGAGCCTTTCAAAAAAGAAGAAAATATTGATCCATTTGTAGATCGTAATTCTAATGACAACAATTTGGTAGCTGATCCATTGACCGATCCTCTAAAAGATGCAAATTTTCTTGATCAATTGGCAATTCGGAAGGCCGATCCATTGAAGCTTGCAAAAATTAATTGCCGAATTATAGAAAATGCTAAAATCAAGGATGGAGATGAAGTTGCAGTTAACAATAATTCAAATTTGATTATTGAGCCAATTGTTGCTCATAATTCAAATTTTGAACTCAATCAATCACAAACTTTGATTGCTGAAATTAATACTGATTTTGCTGAATCAGTTTTGATGAATTATCTAGGAGATAATGCATCTATATCCGTGGATCAACAAAAAAATGCTGAAGTTTTGGAATTTCAAAATTCAACTTTTGAATTACCACAAATCCTGGAGTCATATAAGGAGGATAATTATTCGGTAACTAACTTGTTATCCGAACATATTGCTGAACCTATCTCAGCAATTGGATCAAAAGAAGGCTAATAAGTCAAAAAATTATGAGGAAATGATTCCGGTCTTGACTCCAACAAAAATAGCAAGTTCTTTTGAAAAAGAAGGTTATTATGAAACCATTACTCCTACGTCAACAATCAGTTTGAAATTAAAAAAAATAGTATTATTGAAGAATAAAAAGAGTTCTACTATGGAGCTTGATTCTTTCGGTCATAAACACAAATTGTTTAAGGAACTACAAGCTCTAGGACCGGTGAAAGAGCAAACTAGAAGAGGGATTAATAATCTCAAAAAGAAGAACTACTTGAGAGGTTCTTCCCAATCATCTCAGTAATATGTTAGCCGATATTTACATTGCAAACATCAAAGTGGAAAGATACCAGAGGTTGAAGCTTATGATCAAAGTATTTACCAAATCTCTTGCTTTGGACTACATCATTGGAAGTTGGAAAAGACATCTAAAATACCTACTGATGTTATTCTTAGGTATTTTGCGATTGTTCTGGATTTTTATTGTAATTTTCTTTTATTTCTCTTTTGTAGCTTCCTTTTGCTTTTGTCTTCCCATTTGTTTTTTAAACTTATTAGTTTTTATTATGGGATCATTACTAGATCCTATTTTTTAACCGGATGGGAACTTTGGGATACTAACCAACCCTTGGGTTGTTTAAAACTTTGGTATCCCCTGTATCTCAAGGGTTTTAAAATAGGAAATAGTGGGTTTCATTTCAAAAATAATAAGTTTAATTTAAACAAATATAATTTCAATAAGTATCCTTTTTCTATTGATCAAGGATCTATTAGTTTTTACTTCCTAGTTTGTATTAAGTTGTTTACTCCTTCATTTTAATGCAACTTTTGCATTTCTTCAAAAAAAAAAAAGAATACCATACAAAATAGCCTTAAAAATAGCAGTATGATAGTTACCTTGAATAGGACCAGTAAAAGCAACCATGAAGCCACCATTAAAATCTCTAATAACACCACCACAACCACAAATTAAATCAGTACTAGTGCAATCCACATTAAGCTTAAAGAAATTAATGGGTGGTTTATGCCAATAGATTACATTAGAAATTATAGGCGCACCCTTCAACTTCAAGCCTAACAAATTACCAACAAAGTAACAGTTTTTGAAGTTCTTAATAGAAATCAAGTTAACAACCACAAGAGCTAACACCTTATCCTTCACTTTCTGAATAACATTCTGATGGTTCATTTTCACATTATTGAAAAGGGATTGGTTCCTTTCCAGCCAAAGAAATCACAAAATGAGAGAAGGAATAAGGTTACGAATGTGCCCTTTAGAGTTAATTAACCATAACTTAAGCATGGAATTAATAGACAATTTAGAGTTAAAGTAATTCAGTTGAAACAAATCATCAAAATAAACCCAGGTTCTAACAGCAACAGGCCCAGATAAAAAAAACATGGTGCATACTCTCTTTTTGAAAACAACATTGGCATTTAGAGTCAAGATGCAACCTTTCTTAATAACATTATCATTCGTAGGAATAAATCTCTGCAAAACTCTTCAAACAAACATAGAAATAGTAGAAGGAATGCTTTTATGCCAGATATTAAGGAAGATGTTATATTTATTATTTTTATCTCTAAAGGTATGCCAAGCACTCTTTAAATGAAAGCCTCCATCTTTGGAAAGATCACATAACAAAATATCTCTAGAACCAGTATTGATAGGTAAGTTTAAAATACTCTGGAGGATATATTCAGGGACCTCATTAGCAAGCTTATTATAGTCCCACTTATTATTATTAAAAAAAGTATTGACCTTAATAGAAGAAATAGAAACTGAATTGAGTAGAGTGTTAATAAAAATTTTACCTAACCAATGATCCTGCCAAAAGAAAGTATTACCTCTGCCGATGCCCCAAAAGATGAAAGGCTCAACCTCCCATTTAATCCTGTAAAGCCTTTTCCAAACTCTAGAGTCACCTTGTTTAGAAAGACAATTAATAAGATGCTTGGCATTACAATACTTAGCAACATAAAATTGGCCCAAAGAGTAACATAGCATGTAAATTATACCAAAGTTTAAAGGAAAAAGCCTTAGCAGGGTCCTTAAAGTTCTTACACCCAAGACCACCTTCCTCCAGAACACCACAACATTTCTCCCAAGCAGCCCAACGAATTTTAGCACTAGAGGAAGTGCCTCTCCAGAAAAATTTATTAATAATCTTGTGAAGTCTATCATAAACAGTTTAAGTAGGAAAAATATACTGAAAACTATAAACCTAAAAAGAACAAAGAACACTTTTAATAAGAATGACCCTACCACCAAAGCTGAGGAAATTAGACTCCCAAGATAGCAGTCTATTTTAAACCGAAGCAATGAGATCATCAAACAAAAAAGATTTTATCCTCTACGAGCAAATAAAGGCACTTCAACATATTTAATAGGCATTTGAGCATGATAAAAGCTAGTAAGATTACTAGTAGATAAAATAAGATTATTAGAAATCCTCTTAGAGGCAATGAAAAAACATTCTTTTTGTTAAATGGTAAATCACTAACCTTCTCAAAATATTCAAAAAAATCCATAAGTTTCTGAATTCTATTAATATACCCATTAGCAAACACAATAAAATCATCCTCTAAGCATAGATGAGATAGAGGGAGACCTCCAAAAGTTTTAAAGTAAAGATGAGGATTGGTATTGAATAAATTAGTAAGACCTCTAGAAAGAAACTCATCAACAATAATGAAGAGACCAAGGGAAATGGGGTCTCCTTGCTTTAACCCATGTAAAGCTTTGAAAAAATCATAGTTAGAATCATTAACAATAATAGAGAAATGAACATTTTCAATACAGTTCCTTAATAAGCTTGATAAAAATAGAGTTAAAAAAAAAAAAATCTAAAATAAGGTAAATGAAATTCCAATCAATATTATCATATGCCTTGACAATATCCAGCTTCAGAATTAAGTTACCACCTCTAACCTTAACATCCAAATCTTGACAAAATTCTAAAGCCAACTAGATATTCTCAATAATAGACCTACCTTTAACAAACCCCATCTGATTAGAAAAAATAATTCTAGGTAAAATAGAAGACAAACAATTCAGAATAATTTTATAAATCAACTTATTGAAGAATGTACAGAGACTGATAGGTCTAAAATCATTCTGTATATATATATATATATATATATATAGTTAATTACTAATTAAAGAAAATATAATATATTTAATAATTAAGAAAATTTAAAATATACTTAATATCTTAAGTCGATTTTATTTTTAAGTTAAAGAGAATATTTTTTTGATAAAATATGATATATTATAAGAAATTTTGATTAAAAAAAGAATTAAAGTTAATTAAAAATCAATTTAAAATAAAAGGTGGCAGCGGAAGCGACAGCAGTGGTCAAACACGCGACGCGCTCCAATTAGCCGATTCAGAATTGCGGATGCAATTGAAATCATTGACAATGATTGTGCTACGGCGTAGTCATTGGCATTATTTGTGGCGGTGCAAGAATACGAGCCATGCAACTTATCCACGTCGGTGCGCTCTCAATACCGTCAGATCCTTTGCAGTTTCAAACGGAGGGCCCTGATCGTGCCAGACAAAGGAGATGACTGCGAGATCGAATGCACGGTCGAACGGATGCCCCAAAATGGTGAGATCCTAGCTGTTTATCTTAAGATCAACAACTCAAATCATATGTAACACATACGTTACATAAACCAAACCCTAGAATATTAATTCACTTCATTTGATCGATCGAGTGGACTAAATCGAGCAAACTTTTAAACACAACACGTACTCATGAAGAGTATTTATGGGTGACAAAAATCACAGACTAAAATATGGTATTTGAAAAGTTATTTAGTTCTAAGTGTCTTAAGCTAGGTTTAGACATTTCACCTCTGTTTATGGATGGATCAAACCGTTTAATGGATTGTTTAACTTGGAGACTATCCATGCTCCTTTTTGGAGAAGAAATTGTGGCTCGAAACACTATGGTTCGACGACAAAATTGCTTAGAAGGCTTCTAGGCTCGGTACACTAGAGTTCTCACCACTGGTGGGTGTTTGACGATTAGTTTGGCTTAGGAAAGGTGGGGAGAAGGTATCGGAGCTCATAGATAAGAAGGTTCAAACTTAGGAGGCTTTGGGAGAAAATAATTACAAAAGTCCCCTAAAAGAAACCCTAACACCTCTATATATATATATATAAACCTTAGATGGACAGCCTAGATCATATCTAGGGTTCATTAGGAGATAATTGTGCTCCCTAGCCACGGTTTTTGGGTCAAAGCACGATCAGGAAACATTTAAATACATTAAAAAAGGTGGATTTGACCTAAATATGCAAAGTTTGACCAAATAGGGCTTGATTTTACTCAGCCATATATTGACCCAGTCAACTTGGTCAAATATGTCTAGGGGATGAGGGGTGGAGCAAGGGAATGGGTTGGAATGGATCTAAACTTAAATAAGGGCTATTTCGGCTAATTAGGTCAACCTAAGTTGACCTGGTTAACTAGGTTGACCTAGGGCATGGGTCTAGGCGTGACAGACTAGGTTTGACCCACTAAACTCATGGGAGGTGGTTTTGTGGCCTGACTTGGTCTTTCGACCCAGTAAACCTCTTTCACCAAGGTTGGTTGGGAGGGGGGGAATCAATTTCAACAAACAGACCCCCAATAACGGCAGTGAAAAACTAGTGAATTGTGCGTGTTGGCATTGACCGAATGTGATAAGGAAAGTGATGTAAAGAATATGTGGAGGATCAACAAAGAAAGAAAGTATGGGGATCCTCTATCTGCCTTACCAATGAATAGTGAACATGGACAACTCAATTTTCAACTGACTATATCAAAATAGTGAAACAAGGAGTAAAGGGGTAAAGTAAAACCAACTGCCTGCCTAACCATATCGAAATAGCAGAATACAAGGTGGAAGGATCCTACATTCACCTGATCATATTGAAATAGTGAATGGGGTGACTCTATATTCACCTAAACATATTGAAACAGTGAGTAAAGAGCTAGAGTAAAAAGGTAAACTGGCTATCTATCTAGCCATATCAAAACATCAGAGTAGAAGGTTAAAGAATCCTGCATTCACCTGACCATATCAAAATAGTAAATTGGGGTGACTTAATACTTGCTTGACCATATCAAAATAATAAATAAAGAAGTCACAAAATCATATATCCGCCTGACCATATCGAAACAATAAAACTATCAGGAAAAGGAGTCTACCATTCACCTAATCATATTAAAAGAGTGAATGTAGACAACTCGATGTTCACCTGATCCTATCAAAATATAAAATAACAAGTGAAGGGGTGGTGAGGTTTGTCTCCGAGGGACTCTATCGGGCTCTTAACTAGGTAAGGTTCAATATTTGCTTGACCATATCAAAAAAGAAAATATGAACAGCTCAATACTCACCTAACCATATCGAAATAGTGAGTAAGGAGTCAAAGGGTGGTGGGCTATGCCTCCTAAGGACTTTATATGGCACCCAACTAAGTAAGGTTCAACATTTACTTGACCATATCAAAACAAAAAATGTGAGCAGCTCAATACTCACCTAACCATATCGAAACAATGAGTAAGGAGTCAAAGTAAGGAAGGAAACCAACTATCTGCCTGATCATATCGAAACTATAGAATAGAAGATGAAAGGATGCTGCATTCACCTTACCATATCAAAATAGTGCATGGGGGTAACTCAATATTTGCTTGACCAAATCGACACAACAGATAAAGAAGCCATCAAGTCTAATGTGCCTGACCATATCGAAACAGCTGGGCAAAAGAGAAAAGTCACCTCAACACCATTCTAACACAGATCTATGTAGGGATGTGCTGGTAAAATTAAAGGAAAGTGGAAGAATTCCAAGGAAGTAGTCATTTAAGAAATCTCGAGCCAATGTTTTAGTTACCATATGGTAGAGGACAAATCGTCATGGAAATGAGTATCCAAATATCGGCAGAATTTCTTAGGCAACACTAAAATCATAGGAGGCAAAAGCATGAACAAATAACTCAAGGGATAACAAGAAGAGATATGTCCTCAATAGAGTGCGAGAGGGGAAATCTCATTCCTAGTCTACAATAACTAAAGCAGTGAGGGGGAACACCCACTACAAGGAACAAAACTACACCAATGAGAAACAATCATCAAGGAATTATAGTGGTGGACCCATACTAACCTATTGGGACCCTATAAGAAGTTTACATAACATCAAAAAAACTAAGGGACTTCTCCGGAAGCTAAGAGTCCGGTCATAATGGGAAAGTAAGTAGCACAGGAAATTAGAGAGCTAATCTTCTACTAGAAAATATAAGCTCACAAAGAGGTGATGGTGGCATCTAAGAAGTGATGCACTACATCACAAACAACAAGAAAAATCAAAATAGTGAGGGGGCCCACTCGCCACCAAAGATAATAACTATGAATAGGTTCAATAATCATCGAAAGCTCACAACGATAATACCCACACAAACTAGTGGGACCCTCTATATGAAGCAAAAGTAACACCAAAACATCCATAGAACTACTCTGGTAGCTAAGACTATGGTACAGATCAGAGAGTGGGTTGCTAAGAGAAGAGAGGGAGCATATCTTCTACTAGAAAATAAAGCTCTCAAAGTAGTGATGCTAATAATTGAGACAAATGTGTAATATCACTACTACGGAAAAAAAACATGAGGTAGTAAGGGGACACACTCACCACTAAGGATAGTAACTATGAATAGAACCCATAATCATCATAAAGATCATAGGGGTAACATCACCCACACAAACTGGTGGGACCCTGTACAAAGTGAAAGCAATACCAACGCATCCATATAACCACTCTAAAAACTAAGAGTATGGTATGAATGAGAAAGTAGGTTGCTAAAAGAAAGCAGAAGGGGGGGAGGGGGTGCTGATCTTTCCCTTGGAAGTTTTAAGCCCTCAAAGTAGTGATGCTAAAAGCTGAGACCAGATGTACTACATCATAGCGAGGGAAATAACTTGAGGAAACGAGGGGACACATTCATCATCGAGGATAGTAACTTTGAATAAGACCAATAATCGTAAAAAAACCATAGTTGTAACAACCACACCAACTGGTGGGACCCTGTGGGAAGTGAAAGCAACACTAACATATCCATATAACTACTCTAATAGCTAAGAATAGGGTATAAATGAGAGAGCAAGTTACTAAATAAGAGTAGCAAGGAGGCTGATCTTTAAGCATTTAGAATCCAAGCCCATGAAGAAGCGATGTTAACATTCAAAACAAGATGTATTACATCACAACTAGGGAAAAAACTTGAAGTGGCAAGGGGACACACTCACCATCAAGGATAATAACTTTGAATAAGCCTAATAATCACCAAAAGGTCACTGTGGTAACACCCACCATAAAATGGTGGGACCTTGTGGGAAATGAAAACAACATCAACCCATATGTAGAACTACTATGGCAGTTAAGAGTAGGGTACAGATGAGAGAGCTGTTTGCTAAGAAAAGTAAGAGAGTTGGTCTTCTACTAAAAAATTAAAGCTCTCAAAGCAGTGATGCTAACACCAGAGACTAGGTGTACTACATCATCACTTGGAAAATAACTCGGGTAGCGAGGGGACACACTCACCATCAAGGATAGAAATTTTGAATAAGACAAATAATCATTAAAAGTTCATAGTGGTAACACCTATAATAATTGGTGGGACCCAATGGGAATTGAAAGAAACACCAACACATCCATAGAACTACTCTAGCAGCTAAGAGTGGGGTATATATGAGAGCCTGTTGCTAAAAGAGAGCAAAAAGGGGGCTGATCTTTAAGCATTAAAAATCCAAGCTTATAAAGGAATGATATTAACACCCAGGATAAGATGTACCACATCAATAATAAAGATAATGAGAATCACAAAGAATCATGACAAAATAAGTGTATGGTTATACCTAGAGCGATCACCTAGACACTTCAAAGGGGAGATAAAGGAGAAGTTTGGGGAACTTAAGCTCTTAGAGAGTGTAGTCGGGTTTCACTTGCGATAAAGGAAACTGGTTTATCTCAACTGAGAGCTTCCCTCATTTTTTATTGTCATGAATATTTTTTAACTTATATTATATTTTTTTATCTATTCATAATCATAGATTGGGCATACCCCATACTATCAAAGATAACAGATGGTTGAGGGAACATTTACTATATTCATGAGTTACTCCTAGTATGAAAATATCCTTTAATAATTGGAACACAAAGAGAGAGATATATATGAATGGCTTTGATAACCCAGGTCATATTCGCCACATGAATAAAACTAGGAAGGCAGAAATTATACATGATCTTTTAAAGAAGTGAACTGTTGGCTTTGATAACATAGGCCACATTTAACTCATGTGAATGAACTAGGCAGCACAATCATATCAATATTAATATATGAATGAAATCTATATATGGATAGTGGATCAATATTAACATTCTCTACTAGCATAGGTTGGTATGGACCTAGTATCACATCTCTAAAGGATCTAAGTTAATGGTTCTGATATCCAGACCACATTCAGCTCATATGAATAAACTAAGCATAATGTTCATAATAAGACAGATAGAAGAAAGAAATTCATATTGGAATAGTGGGTTAACATCACCACCTGACTAACATAAGTTAGGAATAAGCCTAGTATCACATTCCACAAAGGGGGTTGAACTAGTGGTTTTAATATCATAGACCATACTCAGGGGTGATAAGTGGAATTGGGGGTCTAAATCTTATGGTAGATTCAAATGTATATGATTCACATAAGTCTGGAAAACCATAAAACTTTAATATACATGAATCATATGATTTGCACTAGAGAAATAAGAGAAATCCAAGAACATAACACAAATTAGTTTTAATAACTAAGACCACACTTGGGGGTGCAAGTGAAACTAGGGAGAAAAAATCCTTGCTAGGGGATGATGAATTGAAGGTTCTATACACTAGCACCAATGTGATTGGTGTGCACAGATGTAAGCATACACATCCATATGATATATTAGCATATCACTTTTAAGGATAGCCTTATACTCTTCATAATGAACATTGTGCGGTGGAGGATAAATCATCGTGGCCATACAGACTATCAAAAAGTAAGAGGAATCTTTTTAGGGGGTATATATATAGAGACATTTACGGTCGATAGGGAGGCTCCCCCTATGACGTGCAAAACTCAAGCATAATATTTTTTTAAGTATTACTGATTGATTAAATGCATATGGTGAATGCCATTTGCATCAATAAGTAAGTGTGAACCACCTTCATAGACTTGCTCTACAGCAAAGGGGCCTTCCTAAATAGGCTCAAACTTACCACTTTGATGATGATGCAAAATGATAGGCCTATATAAGAAAATAACTAAGTTGCCAACCCAAAAAGTATGGGGTCGAACAAGGTGATCATGTGTCCGGGCCATACATGCTTGGTATAGTTTAAGGATTTGATGAGCTTGTAAATAAAGCTAGCTCTTCTAAACCATCAAGCTCTTCCAATCATTGTCGGGCATTATCCTCATAAAAAAGATTGTGGCTAATTATCACTCACAATGAGGGGAGTTCAACCTTAAGTAGGAGGACTATTTAAAACCCAAAGGCGAACATATATGGGGTAGATTGAGTAGGAGTATGGTATGTTGTCCTATAGGCCCATAATGCCTCGGGTAATCTATCATGCCACTCTGGCTTATTTTCCACAAGGATTTTTCTTATTAGTTGCACAAAAGTCTTATTAAATGCCTCTGCCAAGCCTTTAGCTTTAGGGTAGTAAATCGATGTGTGTCACTAATTGATGTTATGGAGGCTAGCAAATCTAACAATTTTGGTTCTTCTAAATGATAGGTCATTAAAAAAAATTATATGATGCAGAACACCAAAGCGATATACAATATAATTGCAAAAAAAAAAACACCACATCCTCTAATTTGACTTTCTTAACTTTGATAGCTTTTTCCCACTTAGAGAAGTATTCAATGGCAGCTAAAATAAACCTATGATACATAGAGGAAGGAGGGCTAATAAGACCTACTAAATCTATGCACTAACCTTTAAATGGTAAAGATGATATAATAGGGTGTAACAGATTAGGGATTTGATGAATCACTGTGCTATGAATCTGGCACTGGTGGCACTTTATAGCATGCTATATATATTATATATCATGGTCGACCAATAGTAACCAAGGGGTTTAATTATTCTTTTTAATTTTGGTCTGTATTGATGAGCACTGTAGCGTCCTTCATGTATCTTGCCCATGAACTTACAAGCCTCTTCATTATTAATGAAACACATCAACATTAGGTCAAAGACCATTGATATAAGGTGCTATTTATATATATGAAATAGAAAGATCTCTTCCTAATCTATATGGAAAGAGATCGATCATTTGGAAGCTTACCATGCTTTTAAAAATTCAATAAAGGTCACTCTCTAATTTAACTCTTCTCAATAGCAAATATTGTGAGGGTTTGATCGAGAGTAGACAAGTCTTCTGGGCACATGGCTTGATGATTCTAGATAATAATAGGCATCAGGTTTCCAGTTGGGTCAGCAAGTTCATATATTTACTTGGACAATACACCTGCTATACCATTTTTTGATTGAGGGATTTTATCTAAAGTTACTTTAGGAATTAAACGCAAGAGCTCTATTAATTTGTTGTGATAGGACAAGAGCTCAGTCTTAAATACTTTAAAGACTCCTACTACTTGATTTATGATTAATTAGGAGTCTCCAAAGATCTTCACCTATATAATTTTTATCTGAATGGCTAACTCTAGTCCCAAAATCAGAGCTTCATACTGAGCTTCATTATTAGTATGAGGTTCTAAAATATTATAGGAGTATCAAAGTTTATGAGCTTCATGAGATATAAAAATAAGGCCCAAATCTAGCCTAACTGTGAGATTTTTATTTGGATAAAAGGCTTTAAGGTATGTGCACCATCAAAATAGAACTCCTAAGTAGGGGACTCCCGTTCATCCACACACATTATTAGTTCATCAGGTAAATCATCTTTTTTTTTTTGGGAAAATTAAATCATCTTTAAGTGGGGAATTCTTAGGAATCAGTGGGTAGCAAGAAAGTCAACAAGAGCTTGTCCTTTGATGGCTCACTGAAGGACAAAAGTAGTGTTAAACTGTAGTAGGATCATAGACCATCATATTAAATAACCTGAAAGGGACAGATGAGTCATCAAATACTGTAAGGGGTTGATTCGATAAATAAAGTTAACTTTTCGAAAAAAGCATGAGATGTCTAAGCTACTACATTGTGAAGTGAAATTACTAGATACGTCAAGAGGGGGGTAAGTTGCGAAAATTATTGCAAGAAAAAAAATCTTAAATAGGAGTTCTTTTTTTTGTGCTTTTAAATTTTAAACATAAAAAATTTAAATAATGTGAAAGCGAGTACTTGAACGCAATTTGCAACAACGAATCTCATAATGATTTTCACCAAGAAATTTTAAAGAAAATAAAATGCAAGTGAAAATAAATGCGGTAAAGGAAAAATCACACCAGAGATTTTTATAGTGGTTTGGTCACTTGACCTACATCCACTCCCCGGAGTCCTCCAATCCTGGAATTTCACTACTAAACAATAGTTCTCCTTTTTCCCCCTCAATAAGGCAGAGAAGCCCTTATAAACCTCACTTTCACCAACCCGGCAAGGCGGAGTGCCAAGCGCTTTATCACCCTCATAGCGACGACAACATACCTTCTGATTTTTCTCCCTCCTAAAGAAGGCAGAGTACCTTAGAGGACACTGATGTAGAAGAGTCTCCCCCTCAGAGAGCCTCCCATAATATCTTCTTAGGCCATAGGAGGAGCAAAATGCAACAAGTGCAGAGTAATCATGTGATCTCCCTCACACTCCTTCTCCCTCACCAAGCCCACCTTCTCCTTCCTCTCACAAACCCTAAAATCTTCTCAAGAGCTCTCTCCCAAGGAATCCCTCTCTGATCACGTTCCTCTCTCACAATTACTCACAAAAAACAAAAGTTTTTTTATACTTAAAATGGGTCCAAAAACCCTGAAATTCTCCAATTAGTCCTTACTATTGTACAGTACGATCCAAGATCATACTATATGATTAATATAAAATGGGTTTCATCCTCATACAAATGTTTATGAACAAGCCAAAAATTCTGAATACATTCGTACAGTACGATATAAACTTGTACAATACAATCTGTAAAACTCTTCTATTCATACAGGATGATTGTTGGGATGATCGAAACTCATCTCTGTACATCATAGGGTATGACCTACTTCGTACATTATGATTAGTTAAAATCAAGGGATCATCCAGTACGAAGTTGAGGATAATATAAAATAACCTCGGTTGATCGCACAGTACAAACGGTATCATACAATACGATAACCAATCAGAAATTAATCCTTGATTTTTTCACTAATCATGGGGTTAATTTAAGTAAGTATTCAAAATAAATCATATAGAATGAATAGGTTTGTATAATATGAATGGCTAATAAACTTATTAAAATTAATCTGGCGACTAGGGTTTTGGATTAGTAACATATAGTACAGTACGATCTAAATCGTATAGTATGATTTGTTTACAAAAAGTCATTTCAGCCATATCAAATCATACAGTACGATATAAACTTGTACAGTACGATCAACAGAGAAAAAAAAATCAACATTTTTAAAACCCTATCCCCCTGTGTGTGTATGGTTGCTCAGTCTTATATGCAATTTATGGCCAGACTCAAGAAAAGAAAAAATAAAAATAAATGAAAAATTATAATGTTATAAACTCACACTCCTACTTTACCTAGTCTTGAGTCTTCTTGTTATCATAAGTAACTTGTGATCTCCCTGAAATGTTAGTACTCACAGACAAGAGAAAAAGTTAAAGGTATTCAATGAATAGTAATTCAGACAACATTATTTATCATCATCAAAATCTTATACTAGGGGTCATGGATTGCTACAATCTCCCCCTTTTTTATGATGTCAAATAATGTTGGTTATAAGCAAATTTGTATGGAATTTCTTTTTTTCATTTTCATTGCTTTTAATCAATTAAAACATCATGAAATATACAGGAAAAGAAAAATACATTTCATTGAACGTAAATATAAGTAAGCATAAGCAAAATACATAAGAAAGACAACAAACTATAATAGACTTCTCCCCCTTTTGACATCACCAAAAAGAAGAGCCAAGGAATAACACTATGAAAAGTAGTACAAAATATATACACTTCAAAAAGGAGGATCCTGATCACTTGGAGGTGGAGGTGCTGGGTGCTAGAAGTACTGGTGGAGGGATGCAAATTATTGATCAATTGAGAACAATTGTTCCCCAAACCACTGCATGTCATCCTTGTGCTGTTCATGTTGTTCTTATATGTAAGTTTTAAGATGACCCTGGAGTTGGTCAAATCGTTCGACCAAATCATCTTAAGGGTAGGCTGGTGCAAGTGCTCGGGGTGGTGCATGTTATCTTGGTCAAACATTAGCCTCTACTGGAGCAGCTTCTCCTTCTTCATCATCAAAATTAGGTTCTTCAGGCTCTGGTCCCCGATGAAACAAAATATAGAAGGAGGCATTCATATAGAAAATAGGTACGTTATCGGGTTCACCGGGATAGGTTAACTGATATTTATTTTGAAGAATGTACTCTATAAGGTGGCCATGGGTTAGGTTTTGTTTTTTACTGGTGGTAGGGAGGTGAATTATGGTCATATTTTGAATGTAATCAATAATCAAATCTGCTTCATCAAATTTTGTGTTGGACATGATAAGATAGGTAGTGATAGATAAACTTGGGGTCATACGGACTCGATCGCCAGCTTTGGGTACTATTGAGGTTCTAAGTACGTGCTAACTGATTCTGGCATTTCGAGTGAGGGATTAAACAAGTGGTTGGTATTGGTAGAAGGTTACATTCCTAAGAACTAAGTTTGAATTGCTCCAATTAAATTCATTTGTAAGAAAGGAATTAACTCTAGGACCGTTAGTGGAGAGCCCAATATATTGGGCAAGGTCTGCTTTAGTGATCTCAACATTTTGTTGGTAGACGAAGGAGGTGAGGGTATGGGTTTCAATCGTGAGGTTGGCTAGGAATTCAAAAAGGAGTTTTGAATTGTATGGGAAGGCTAGAGTCAGAAGGAATTGAAAAGTGGTGGATGCAAATAGAGGCATTACCTCAAAATTTAATGCAGCTTGGTTTAAAATTTGAGATGGTGTAATTTTGTAGGCCTTATAGTTGTGATAGGCTACTTAATTATCAACATTCAGGAAATGGTCGTTGAGTTAGCGCAAGGAAGATGAGCTTCCAACAACTAGATGACCGTACTTGCTAGAGCTCGACATTTCGGGAAGGTAGGTTAAACTAAGTGATAGAAGGATCAATGAGTGAAATAAGCTTCAAATGTGGCCAAGTTATAGAATTTTGGACATATCATATAGTACGATCTGATATCGTATAGTACGATGTGGCAATAATGTTGTCTGATCGATCGATTCGAAAAAGGTGATCATATCGTATAGTATGAAATGTATCGTATAGTACGATCAGAAGGATTTTGATCGTCTCGAGGGTCATCGGCACGACCTTTGACGAAAAGTTTTGTATTGTAGGAACAGGTGTTCGTACATTATGAATTATCATTATATTGTACCAACCACCATTAAGTCGTCCTCATCTATTTCGCTGATGTGGATCGTACAGTATGAAGAGGAGATATCTTATAGTACGATCAACAAAAATATCATACCAAACTAATTAAATTCATCCCAATCTGTTGCTTACGTGGATCAAATAGTATGAAGCAGATATATTATACCGTATGTTGTTCAATAATGTCGTACCAAATGAATTCAATGAACTACCACCTATTTCATACAGTACGATGGGCATCCTATAGTATGATTAATAGAGACAAAATTTGAGCCTGGGTTATGATATGTGTAGTTTTGATATATCGTACAGTATGATAAGGAAAATGTAAATTGTCAAGTTTGGTGTAGTGAGTGTGTGATGATTAGGATTAACCTTAGAAATTTTTTTGTAATTATGCATTAATGTCTGTGACACCCAGTCTTGTCCTCAAAGTGCTAAAGGTGTCGTAGGCTAGTGGATTCGTGAAGATGTCTACCAATTGATCTCCTGTAGTTATGTGAAGCAATTCTATATCTCCTTTAGCAATATGGTCTCTAATAAAATGATGTCTAATGTCTATATATTTTGTTCGAGAGTGTTACATTCGATTTTTAGAAATGCAAATTACACTTGTGTTGTCGCACATGATTGAGATGGTTCCTACAAGTAATCCAAGATCAAGAATTTGTTGCTTTAATTGTAGTACTTGTGTAACACAGCTTCCTACTGTAATATATTATGCCTCGGTCATGAAAAGGGCTACAAAATTTTGCTTCTTATTGGAACAAGAAACTAAAGATTGTCCTATGAATTGGTAAGTACCGAATGTGCTTTTTCTATCTGCCCTACATCCTACAAAATCAGAATCTGAGTACCCTAAGATTTCAAAGGAAGTGATGTGCCTAGGATACCAAATTCCTAAGTTCGGGCTGCCTAGTAGATATCTAAGAATTCTCTTAATCGTAATTAAGTGAGACTCTTTAGGGTTAGCTTGAAAATAGGCACAGAGGCACACACTAAACATTATGTCCAGTCTACTAGCAGTCAGGTAGAGGAGAGATCCGATCATTCATCTATATATTTTTTGGTCTACTAATTTTCTATTCGAGACTTTGTGTTGTTGAATTATATAGCTCATTCGAGTGTTCATGAGCTTAGCACTATTCATTTCATATTTTTTCAGAACACCCTTATTGTATTTAGTTTGGTTTATTTTACATGGAAGTCAAGAAACAAGTTGGTTCATAATGAAGGTGAAGACAGCTCCTTGATTATTGCATCTAATTCCTTGAGCTTTGCTTCTTTTTCAATGGATGGATTTGGTAAAATCTCGGGTATATGGGATACTAATCAGTCTTATGAACTGTTCAATACTCATTGGTATCCTCCTCCGCCCGATTGGTTGAAGGTGAATGTGGATGCATCACTTCTTTCTTCATACAAAGCTGGTTTTGGAGGTGTTTTTCGAGACCATAAGGGAAGACTTTTGCTTGCATTTGGGAAGACGGCTTTGCATTGGGATATTTCAGCGTTGGAACTCTTGGCTACTATGACTATTAAGGAGATGATGAAGGATTCGATGTACAAATTCAAGGGTATCATCATAGAAGGTGATAATGATAATGTGATAGAATATTTGCAGAAGGCTAAAGCTAATGGAGATCAAAGGTATGGTGAATTATTTTTTGGGTTTAACAATATTATTTTTAATCGCATTAGTATAGGAGCCAATAAGTTAGCGGATCTTTGTGCTAACTATGGGATTATTTCCTCTTTTATGTGGGATGAAACTACTATGGATAAGGTTCCTCCTTTATTTTGGAATATCTTAAAGGAGGAATCTATTGTACTTGGCTAGTTGCCTTTTTTCTGTTTTTCTTCTTTAATGCAATTTTATGCATTTTCTTAAAAAAAAAAAGAAATGTTACATTATCAATTTATTTTATGCTAAAGCCAAGAAAGTTATTAAGCTCTCCCATTATGCTCATCTCAAACTCATTACTCATTATATTTAAAAATTCATAACATAAATTTTTATCTGAAGATCCAAATAGAATATCATCCACATAAATCTGAACAATGATAATTTCATCTTTAACCTTTTGTATAAATAGTATAGTTTCCACACTACCCTTAACAAGTCCTCTATCTAGTAAGAATGAACTAAGTCTTTCGTACAAGGCTCTAGGTGCTTGCTTTAACCTATAAAGTGCCTTTTTTAATTTGAAAACATGGTTTGGAAATTATGAACTTTCAAATCCGAGGGGTTGCTCAACATAAACATCCTCCTTGATTACCCCATTCAGAAAAGCACTCTTTACATTCATTTGATATAGTTTAAAACTTTTGAAGCAAGAAAAAGCTAAGAGCACTCTTATGGCTTCTAGTCTAGCTACCAGGGCAAAGGTTTCTTCAAAGTCTATTCCCTCAATTTGGTTGTATTGAAAATCTCCACCATTATAACTATATATTGTTGAGATTTCACATCCTAATTTTTGTTGAATCCAAGTGGAGAATATCATAAATGCATCAAACGGTTCATTCCTATGTGCTAAGAATCTTAACCAAGTGAATCTAGTGAAGTCATCTACAATCACAAAACCATAATTTTTCCCACCTAGGCTAGCAATACTATCAGGTCCAAATAAGTCCATGTGAACGATTTATAATGGCCTAGAGGTGATCACATCTTTGATTGAATGGAAGGATGATTTGATTTATTTTCCTAGTTGGCAGGCATCACATAGATGGTCCTTAGTAAAGTTTAACTTAGGTACGCCTATAAGTAGGTTTTTTTTAGTGATGTTTTAAGTGTTTTAGTACTAGCATGGCATAGTCTCCTATGCCATAGCTATGGTCATCTACTATTATTTTTAAGTAAAAAGAATTTGAATTATCAATGCAATCAAGATCTAACATGTAAACATTGTTCATTCATTTTCCTTTTAAAAGAAGTTTGTTATTTAAACTAATCAGGCATTTATTAGAAAGAAATTTAATGTCAAAACCTTTATCACACAATTGACTAATACTTAGTAAGTTATGCTTCGAACCATCAAATCAGGCATTTATTAGAAAGAAATTTAATGTCAAAACCTTTATCACACAATTGACTAATACTTAGTAAGTTATTCTTCGAACCATCAACTAATAAAACATTCTCAATTAAAAAATTCTTAGAATTTCCAACAATACCTTAGCCTACCACTTTCTGGTAGTGTTTTCTCCCGATGTTACTTTTCCTTCAGTCTTGGCCTCTAGTAAAATGAACTTCTTCATATCTCTAGTCATATGTCACGAGCAGCCACTGTCCAAGTACCACATGCTTTCACTAGGTCTTTTGTGAGAGAATCCCTACAATTTCATTCAAGGGTTAGATTTGGGAACCCAAGTGAGTTTGAGTTCCTCCTTATGCTTGCATGAATGAGATGTGTGCATGCTATGCTATGATAGATGCAATTTAGGTCTCCATATTAGGTGTGTTCTATGGTGAATTGTGCATGTACAAGCTATATATCCTAGAATGCCATAAGAGAAACACCTAACACCGGGAAATGGGTTCACTAACTTATATGGGTGGTGATGCCTCTTCCTAAAGTTATATAGTTCATGCAGTGCTGGAGGTTTGCTAGACTATGCTAATGTGGGAGATGTCTTTTCTTTTTCTTATTCTTTGATTCTTTCTTTAAACGTGTTATTTTGATATGTTAATCCGTCAACCTCCCATTGTAACAGATGTTCATTGTGATCTATCTCCAAAGCAAGTTTATCTAGTCTGTCAAAAGCCTTTTCTAGTTCAATGTGCATTCTTATTTAATACATCATACTCATCAAGCAGGGACATATGATCTCTATCTAACTCAGAATTTTCTTTAACTAAGTTAGCATGCTCAGTTTATAAAGTACTAAAATTAATATTTAGACTAGCATGCATCTTTTTCAATTTCCTATATGAGTCATGGTTTTTTTTTAAAAAATAAACAATAGATGTTCATATGAAAGTTGACTTACCTCGTCTTGATCCGATTGATCAAGATTATCATTAGTCATTAGACACAAATTAGTTACCTCCTCCTCTGCTTCATCTTCTGATGATTCTGAGGCAGAGTCAGCCTAAAATGCCTTTTATGTCTTTATCTTCCACTTCTTGTACTTAGCTCTGTCCTCACCTTTTTCCTTAGCTAGTTGACTCTTTAAGTTGGGGCAATAAGCTTGTAGGTGACTTGGTTTTCTGCTGTTGACCTCATTTTTGTATGAGGTCACTAAGGCCCTTCCAAACTCCAGATTAATTCTAGATCCTAGGATCCACTCTAGACCTTAGGATCCTTCCTTAGAGCCAGACCTTGTAAGTCCAGACCTTGCACTGCATTAGTTAGGATCGGACGACTGTGGTCCAGTGTCCAAAATAGATTTAGGATCCGGGGCAGATCTTTGATCATAAGACCCCAAATTTTGGGAATATAATCCCAAATTTCTAATAAAATGCTCAACTCTAATTAAAAATTCCTTTCAGTCCTAAAATATAAAGCCCAACACTTAGATTAAGTTGGGGCACTTCCGGATAGTTCTGGAATTTCAAAGTGTCCCCTACCTCTCTTCCTTTGAATCTGTTAATAACTGCTCAATCTTGATCCATTCCCTTTTGATTTTCCAATACTTCTATTCATGCTTTGAAATCACTCCTAGAAAATCTAACAAAATTTCATTCTTATTCTAATCAAGAGTTTACGTAGGGGACTTTGTCTCCCTACGATGTAATTAACTACGAGGGCTTGCGCTCGTAGGAGGTTTGGAACCCCACACACCTGATTTTAAAATTGATTTTAAAACTCCACTGGATTTCTTTGGGAAAAGTTAAAGAATGATCGTCGTCGTTGCATTAGAAGAATTATCGTAGAATGGTGTCATTTCCCTTTGGGGAGATACATCCTTCTTCAATAAGGCTTTGGATGTGAATGCGACGATCATACTTCTTGAATATTGTAATTTGGTATTTAGCTGAACTCTACTTTGTTCCTTCGGGGCCATATGAAGTTCTCTTTAGGACCCGCTCATAATATTCAAGATGAGTTTACATAATTCTAAGTCTGAACACCATTATGAAAGTTTATCTTTGTCCCCCGGGGTGATATACTCTTTCTAACGAGTTGATTCGACCTTAGAATTAGAGCTCAACCTTAATTTTAAAATCCCCAAAGAAAACTAATATTTTTTAAAACATGTTTTCAAAATTCCACCAACATCTGCACTCAAAGTAAATTATGTCAGATGAAACTTTAGTGGTTCTCAAACTTTTACCTTTATTCCAATTATTCTAATGACGCCTTTGTTTTCTTTTCAAAAAGTTCTTGAACTGTCAGGTCATGAAGACTATGTCATCTTCTTCCTCCCTATAAAACTTTCACTTTCTGAGTTGTTTACTTTTAATTCCACCGTCCGCTCCTTCTTTTCACCTGCATCACTTTTCCTTTAACTCACTCCTTGCTCGTATGCAATGAGTGGCCCAAGAAAATTGTCAATAGAATAAACATTTAGATTTTTAGATTTAGTGATGGCAGTCATTTTAGCATCATAGGAACTAGTTAAGCATCTAAAAATCTTGTTAACCTTTTTAGAATTTGAAATTTCTCTACCTAATGCATGCAAGGTTGTCACGATTTGGGTGAACCTAGTGTACATGTCAGATTTATTTTGCTAGATTTCATACAGAAGAGTTCATAATCATGCAACAGAATATTAAGCCTAGACTGTTTAACTTCACTATTTCCTTTGTACTTGATGCACAGTTTACCACAAATCTCCTAACCAGTAGCATAGGTAGATACTCTCATGTAGTCCTCAGATTTTAATGCACCAAAGAAACAATTTAAGCACTTCACATTTAATTGAGCCAAATCCCTATCCTCATTGATCCATTCATTAAAAGGTACTTGAGTTTTCACTCCATTCATAATTTTAAACGGTGCAACGTAACCATTATTAGCCAACATTCACATGCAATATTCAATAGATTATAAGAAAGTAGACATTCTAATTTTTCAGAAATCAAACGGGATAATGTAAAAAATAGGTGGACGGGTTATTGAATAATTCTCCGCAGTATTATGATTACCAAAATGAGATATGATTTATTTTCAAGGTTTTCCAAAATATTATTTTTGAAACCCCACTCTGATACCAATTGAAATTACTAGATGTGTTGACGGGGGGGGGGGGGGGGGGAATTAAAAAAATTAAAAATCACACCAGAGATTTTATAGTGGTTCGGTCACTTGACCTACATCCACTCCTCGGAGTCCTCCACTCCTGGAATTTCACTACTAAACAATAGTTCTCCTTTTGCCCCCTTGACAAGGCGAAGAAACCCATACAAGCCTCACTTTCACCAACCCGGCGTGGTAGAGTGCCAACTGCTTTGTTACCCTCCTAACGATGACAATGTACCTTCTCATTTTTCTCCCTCCTAGAGAAGGTAGAGTACCTTAGAGGAAACGGATATAGAAGAGTCTCCCCCTCAGAGAGCCTCCCACAAGATCCTTTCAGGCCAGAGGAGGAACAAACTGTAGTAAGCGTGGAGCAACCATATATTCTCCCTCACACTCCTCCCTCACCAAGCCCACCTTCTCCTTCCTCTCACAAACCCTAAAATCTTCTCAAGAGCTCTCTCCCAAGGAATGCCTCTCTAATCACGTTCCTCTCTCATAATTACCCACAAAAAAACAAAAAAAATTTTATACCTAAAACGGGCTCCAAAAACCCTGAAATTCTCCAATTAGTCGCTACTATCGTACAGTACAATCCAATATCGTACAGTATGATTAGTACAAAATGGGCTTTGCCCTGGAACTAAGGTTTATAAATAGGACAAAATTTCTGAATACATTTGTACAGTATGATATAAACTCATATAATATAATTTTTATAACTCTTTTGTTCGTACAGGACGATTGCCGAGATGATTGAAACTCATCTCTGTACATCGTAGGGTATGACCTACTTCATACAGTACGATTAGTAAAAATCAAGGGATCATCCAAAATGAAGTTCGGGACGATTGAAAATAGCCTCGGTTGATCGTACAGTACGAACATTATCGTACAATACAATAACCAATAAAAAATTAATCCTTCATTTTCCCACTAATCACGGGGTTAATTTAAGTAAGTTTTTAAAATAAATCGTACAGTATAAATAGGTTCGTATAGTATAAACGGCTAATAAACATGCTTAAATTAATATGATGGCTAGGGTTTTGGACTAGTAACATATTGTGCACTACTATCTAAATCGTACAAAATGACTTGTTCACAGAAAGTCATTTTAGCCAGATCAGATCGTGTAGTACAATATAAACTCGTACAGTACAATCAAGAGAGAAAAAAATCTACATTTTTAAAACCATCCCCCCTATGTGTATGCATGGTTGCTCAATCTTATATGCAATTTATGGCCAGTCTCAAGAAAAGAAAAAATGAAAAATAAATGAAAATTTATAATATTATAAACTCACACTCCTATTTTACCCATTCTTGAATCTTCTTGTTATGTTGAGTAACTTGTGATCTCCCTAAAATGTTAGTACTCACAGATAAGAGAAATCAAAGGTATTCAATGAATAGTAATTCAGACGACATTATTTGTCATCATTAAAATCTCAAACTAGGGGTCATGGATTGCTACACGAAGATCAATGTCAAATAGTACTTTTCCATTGCTCAAAATTTTAGCTCTACAAGTACCAACCATCCACTAAGGTAGTACAAGGAAATTTTCTTGCCTTCCTCATTCTCTTGAGCCAACAGTGCCCTCACGGATTCATCCAGGGTGATAGTTCGTTAGGGATGGCAAAGCTCGAATACAAACCAAATCACCACAAAAAATAAGCGCGGAAAAAATTAAATGCGGAAGCAGTAAAAACTAAGAACACAAGGGTTTATAGTGGTTCGGTCACTTCGACCTACGTCCACTCCCCGGAGGCGCGCTCCGAGTATTGCACTACAATCGTGACTCTCCTTTAGCCCCCACAGCTAGGCGGAGAAACCTTTACAAGCACCTCTTTTTGCCACACCCGGCAAGGCAGAGAACCTTCCTCCTTTTGCTTCCTCCTGAAGCAGGCAGAGAACCTCGATCGCTTGCTGGAACTTACCTCTCCAAACCCTTCCAAGGACAAGAGACTCTAGGGAAGAATAAGAAGTGGAACAATGCTTGGATTAACCCTTATGAATCCCCTCACAAGCTCCCCCTCACAAGATCCAATCTCTATCTCTCTCCCTCTTTCTCTCTTTCCTTTAGATTTTCTCAGGTCAAGACAACAGCCAAGGATGTTTAAAAATATTGAACAATAGCTCTTAAATAGAAGATCTTCAAAGGAACACATTAATTGCAAGTTGCCGACTATATCGTCTATGAAAATCATCCTGACCGATCAGTACAAATCCCATGAGATCGGCTAGAGCATCGCCCTGAATGCAAACTGAACGATTGAAAATTGGCTTGATCATCCAGGACGATATCATGATTGTCCCGACCGATCAGTTCAAATCAGAGGAAAAAAATTCAGAGCATTGCCCTGAATTCAAGCTGTTCGATCACGATCGTCTAGTACATCGCCCTGAATTGGTGCTGGCCGATATTTATCGTCCAGAAGTAACTAAGGTTTTTGAATAGATCATCCAGGCCGATCCTGCGATCGTCCGGGATGATGTGATCGTATCAATCATCCTTAATTACTTCCTTGATTTGTCTGATTAATTAAGTCATAATCATGCATATCATCCAGGCTGATCCAAGATCGTCCTGGCCGATTGCCAAAAATACAAAATACCTTAATTGTTTATGGCTGCAATATCTTTCTATTTTGAGCATATCGTCCAGGCCGATACAAATATCATCCAGGATGATTGGCTAACGACGGCTGCCTTAGTTAAGAACCCCTGATTAGAACTTCTATTTTGAGCCCGATCGTCCAGGCCGATGTAAATATTGTCCTGGCCGATTTGATCAAAAACAGAAATTCTAAGCCTCTCAAGTGTGTGTATGTGTGTAGGGTTACTTTGCATTAGTCACACCAAAGATTACAATTGACTCAAGAGGGGAAAAATAAAATTACAGACAGACTCAACTCTAATCTACCCCATCTTGAGCTGATTCTGATTTCCGTTTGATCTTTGAGTCCTGAAAAGTCAGTAGAAAAAAGCAGTCATAGTGAAGCAAGATTTGTTTGCTATCATCAAAATCATAATCTAAAAATATTTTTGTAACAATCTCCCCCTTTTTAATGATTGCAAATATATCAAAAATTAATTTCTAACTAAACAAGCTTTTACCAGAACAAGTACAAATATACTAATCAAGAGAGAAAGTACAAACACACTACTCCCCCTTTTGGCATCTCAAAAAGGAGGAGGAAACAACGAAAAAAAAAATAAAGGAAAAATACAATACAGAAACAGGAAGCAATCCATAGAAAAC